>NC_084624.1:11489229-11504229 GCF_033978795.1 Nerophis ophidion | reverse complement strand
CTTGTGGGTTTTTCTGACCACAAAGATCCTCGCGTGAGCCAGTGGGTAAGGTGTAACAATGTTCTTATCGTCCGCACACGCGCCAAGTCAGCACTTTTTTGTCAACTTTTCAGTCTTTTCTGGCTCAAACTCCAACTCCAACTACCGTGTCTCGGCTGCTGCTGATAAGCATGGCAGGTGATTGGATGATCAACCCAGCTGGGTAATCCAATCACCTGCCAACTTTGCTTTGAGGCCGGTCCTCCCACACCCCGCTCCGCGGCAGGCTTTCAGACCACGCCCCCTTCCACAGAGGGATACAATTAATCCAATAGCAATTACAATAATATTACAGAACAGCAATAAAACACAGACTGCGTGTATGGGAGGTGTCTCTAAAAGTAATTCTGCTTGATTTCTGCTTGACCAAAATCCAATGGTCAAATCAACGTCAGACCCCAACATCGATTAAACGTCGTCAAATAGCATGTTGTTTCTAAGTTGTATTTGTGTTGTAGAATATTAGTTGGAAAAATTACCACATTTCAATGGTAATATCAACATCAGAACCCAACATTGAATAAGCGTTGTTAAAAAGCATGTTGTTTCAATGTTGTATTTGTGTTGTAGAATATTGTTGGGGAAATTACCAAATTTTAAAGGTCAAATCAACGTCACGACCTGAAATTGAATCAACATTTCCAAAGAGCATGTTGTTTCAATGTTGTATTTTTGTTGTAGAATATCGGTTGAGATATGACCACAATTCAATGGTCAAATCAACGTCAGACCCCAGCATTGATTAAACGTCGTCAAAAAGCATGTTGTTTCTACGTTGTATTTGTGTTGTAGAATATTAGTTGGAAAAATGACCACATTTCAATGGTAATATCAACGTCAGAACCCAACATTGAATAGGCGTTGTTAAAAAGCATTTTTCAATGTTGTATTTGTGTTGTAGAATATTGTTTAGGAAATTACCAAATTTTAAAGATCAAATCAACGTCACGACCTGACATTGAATCAACATTTCCAAAGAGCATGTTGTTTCAATGTTGTATTTTTGTTTTAGAACAGGGGTTTGGAACCTTTTTGGCTGAGAGATGCTACCTCAGTAGAAGCATTTAAGTCTCACCTTAAAACTCATCTGTATACTCTAGCCTTTAAATAGACCTCCTTTTTAGACCAGTTGATCTGCCGCTTCTTTTCTTTTTTCTCCTATGTCCCCCCCTCCCTTGTGGAGGGGGTCCGGTCCGATGACCATGGATGAAGTACTGGCTGTCCAGAGTCGAGACCCAGGATGGACCGCTCGTCGGGACCCAGGATGGACCGCTCGCCTGTGTATCGGTTGGGGACATCTCTACGCTGCTGATCCGCCTCCGCTTGGGATGGTTTCCTGTGGACGGGACTCTCGCTGCTGTCTTGGATCCGCTTTGAACTGAACTCTCGCGGCTGTGTTGGAGCCACTATGGATTGAACTTTCACAGTATCATGTTAGACCCGCTCGACATCCATTGCTTTCGGTCCCCTAGAGGGGCGGGGTCCTCTCCAAGGTTTCTCATAGTCAGCATTGTCACTGGCGTCCCTACTGGATGTGAATTCTCCCTGCCCATTGGGTGTGAGTTTTCCTTGCCCTTTTGTGGGTTCTTCCGAGGATGTTGTAGTTGTAATGGTTTGTACAGTCCTTTGAGACATTTGTGATTTAGGGCTATATAAACAAACATTGATTGATACAAGCCAAACATTTTAAAAGTATTTCCGTGAGAGCGATATAATTTTTTTTTTTTAACACTGAATACAACTACATACATGCATTTTTAAGAAAGACCAACATTTTTGGAGTATAATAAGTCTCTTATTCTTTTTAATAACATTGAAACAATGTTATTCTGAGGCTAACCAAAAATTAAAAAAATACTTCTTACCATTAATGCGACTTCTTGAACAGGTGCGGTAGAAACCGGATGGATGGATGAAAATGCATGAGAATGTTTTATATTTTGAACATTATTTTTGACACTGTGATTACCAGCGGAATTATTCATTACTTATCGTGTTAAGCAATGTCAGCTAAGATTTATCTGAGAGCCAGGTGCAGTCATCAAAAGAGCCACATCTGGCTCTAGAGCCATACGTTCCCTACCCCTGTTGTAGAATATCGGTTGAGATATGACCACAATTCAATGGTCAAATCAACGTCAGACCCCAACATTGATTAAACCTCGTCAAAAAGCATGTTGTTGCAACGTTGTGTTTGAGTTGCTCAACGTCAGGACCTAATTCAACAAGTTCTCAACGTTGATTTAAAGCCGTGTGCCTGCTGGGAAGGACGACGTGAACGCAGTCGAATGTGAGGAGTGAGGAGAGAAAAAAGGGCTCATCGCACACTCAGGAATTCTAATGACTTTGCTGCAGGATTTTCCACATCAGCTGTAACTTCCTTCTACAAGATTAAGCTTGCAGGGTCACTGGAAAGTTACGCTAGTAACACTAATTACTCACACACGCACACACGCAACATGCTGGGATGTATGGCAGGAGGGATGGGTTGAATTGGACGAGAAGAGTCAGGACAGTGTTTGCCGTGGCGGTGAAGACGTGACACGCCATGTCTCGCTCTCTTTGTCTCTCAGCAAGGCAGCGTCCATGTCCCTGACCCCCGTAACCTGAATTCCTGCCTGATTGAGTTGGTTTTAAAAGGAAGCCACACAGAGAGAGCGCCCGGCTTGATCCTCACCTTAAATGGGAACACATTGTGGACGTGTGGGAGAGATGATCAGAGGGAGAGATTTTCTCTTTCCGGTGCTCGTGAGGGGAGCTTCGCTTTAAAATCCGCCAGAGAGGCCAGGGAGAGAGACAAGAAACACACTCTGGGCTGCATCACTTTGTCTTCGCAAATACTGACCCTTTCTCACCCTGAAAAACTCTGAGATATTGTGGAAGGCGATCCACCGACTCCTTTCCCCACTTGACCTTTATGTGCTCCTATGTCAGGGCCAGTCAACTGGCGGCCAAACCGGCTAGAGGTTGGAAAAATGATAGATTCGCCCATGCATCATGATTAAAACATTGACAATTCTGTATGCAGGGTTCCCCACAACATAGATAATTGTCGTGGCCCACCACAGTAAAATGTTAGCCGCCACACCTTTGAAAGTGAGGGTTTTTTTTTTTTACGTGAAAACAAATTAATGTATTGTAACATTCAGAAGAAGTTATACAAAATCCGACGCTGTTTTTAACTATTATTGCCAATTTTATGTTGATAACTGGTCAAATTCCAACAGGTAACCACAACCATCAAAAGTAGCTCTGAAGTGGACTTTGACCACTGCTGTTATGTCATAATTATATAGATAGATAGATAGATAGATAGATAGTACTTTATTTATTCCGTCAGGAGAGTTCCTTCAGGAAAATTACAATTTTCAGGACAATCCCATTCAAGATCAGACAAACATTACAGGGAGACAGAACAGGATCGCTGACGGGTCTGCCGGCTTCCAGCGCCCCTTACAAAAAAGATGACATACAGGTAAACAAGGGGGGCGGGGGGGGAAGAAAAAAATAAAAGATTAAAATAAAATAAAAAAATTGGTCTTAGCCTAGGCCCTGGAGTGGGGGTGCAGACTGAGGCCAAGGGGGAAAAAAAATAAAATAAAATAAAAATAAAATAAAAAAATAAAATTATGTCATTATGTCATATTTATAAGATAAAAGCTCGGAATTTTTAGATAAGTCAAAATTACGACATAAAAAAATTATAATTATGAGATTAAACAGTGGATATTACTATATAAAGAATCAATATTATGAGATACAAATGGAAAATTACTACGTAAGAAAGTCAAAATTGTAAGATAAAAATTCATAATTACGAAATAGAAAAGTCATAAATATGAGGTAAAGAAGTTGAAATTTTGAGATAAGAAGTCAAAATTTTGAGACAAATGTTGAAATAATCCAGGGTTTCCCCTCAACATAGATAATTGTGGTGGACCGCCACGGTAAAATATTAGCCACACCTTTGAAAGTGAGGTTGTTTTTTTTTTTACGTGAAAACAAATTAACATAATTTAATGTATTGTAGCGTTCAGAATAAGTCACACAAAATCCGACCCTCTTTTTAACTTTCATTGCCAAGTTGTATGTTGATAACTGGTCGAATTCCAACAGGTAACCACATCCATCAAAGGTAGCTCATAGTATGTCATAATTATGAGATAAAAACTCGAAATTGTAAGATGAGAAAGTTTAAATTAAAAATAAAGTAAAAATTATGAGATGAATTCAGAATTATTCAAAAAAAGGTAATATTACGGGATAAAAAGTCAATATTATGAGATAAAAATGGAAAAATATAAGAAAGTAGAAATTGTACGATAAAAGTCGAAATTATGAGATAAAAATGAAAAATTATGAGTTAAGAAAGCCAAAATTGTAAGATAAACAAATATAGGATACAAAAGTAGATATTATGAGATAAGAAAGTCATAACTGTGAGATAAAAATTAATGATTATGAGGTGTAAAAGTAGATATGAGATAAAGTCGAAAATATGCGAATAAAAAATCATCACATTGAAATAATTACGACTATGATATTATGAGACAAGTCAAAATTGTAAGATAAAAAGTCATAATTATGAGATACAAAAGTAGATATTATTAGAAAATAAATTCATAATTATGAGATAAAAAAATGAAAATTCTGAGTTAAGAAACCCAAAATTGTAAAATTGATGGTTGGGAGCGCACCATCGGAGGTGTGCTCCCAACCATCTGCAACATCTACACAAGGCGGCCTAGATCCAAGGCCAAGAGGATTGTGAGGGACTCTAGCCACCCAAGCAACTGCCTCTTCTCACTGCTGCAGTCAAGCAAGCGCTACCAGAGTCTCAAATCCAACACGGAGAGACTCAGGAGGAGCTTCAATCCCCAAGCCATCAGACTGCTCAACTGCACCGCTGATTAACACTTATCACAATTGCGCAAAACCGCACACACAAGAATCCTTTTACTTACCACCGCGATTACCGGACTACACTAATCTTCATTAATACTCTCGGCGGGGTTCTTGAGGGTGCATGGGAGTTTGCCCAACCAGTCTACATGTGCTTTGTGGACTTGGAGAAGGCATTCGACCGTGTCCCTCGGGAAGTCCTGTGGGGAGTGCTCAGAGAGTATGGGGTACCGGACTGTCTTATTGTGGCAGTCCGCTCCCTGTATGATCAGTGTCAGAGCTTGGTCCGCATTGCCGGCAGTAAGTCGGACACGTTCCCAGTGAGGGTTGGACTCCGCCAAGGCTGCCCTTTGTCACCGATTCTGTTCATAACTTTTATGGACAGAATTTCTAGGCGCAGCCAAGGCGTTGAGGGGATCCGGTTTGGTGGCCACGGGATTAGGTCTCTGCTTTTTGCAGATGATGTAGTCCTGATGGCTTCATCTGGCCGGGATCTTCAGCTCTCACTGGATCGGTTCGCAGCAGAGTGTGAAGCGACCGGAATGAGAATCAGCACCTCCAAGTCCGAGTCCATGGTTCTCGCCCGGAAAAGGGTGGAGTGCCATCTCCGGGTTGGGGAGGAGACCCTGCCCCAAGTGGAAGAGTTCAAGTACCTAGGAGTCTTGTTCACGAGTGGGGGAAGAGTGGATCGTGAGATCGACAGGCGGATCGGTGCGGCGTCTTCAGTAATGCGGACGTTGTATCGATCCGTTGTGGTGAAGAAGGAGCTGAGCCGGAAGGCAAAGCTCTCAATTTACCGGTCGATCTACGTTCCCATCCTCACCTATGGTCATGAGCTTTGGGTCATGAACGAAAGGATAAGATCACGGGTACAAGAGAGATAGGGTGAGAAGCTCTGCCATCCGGGAGGAGCTCAACGTAAAGCCGCTGCTCCTCCACATCGAGAGGAGCCAGGTTCGGGCATCTGGTCAGGATGACACCTAAACACCTTCCTAGGGCACGTCCAGCTGGTAGGAGGCCACGGGGAAGACCCAGGACACGTTGGGAAGACTATGTCTCCCGGCTGGCCTGGGAACGCCTCGGGATCCCCCGGGAAGAGCTAGACGAAGTGGCTGGAGAGAGGGAAGTCTGGGCTTCCCTGCTTAGGCTGCTGCCCCCGCGACCCGACCTCGGATAAGCGGAAGATGATGGATGGATGGATGGATGGATGGAATAATCTTCATTCAATGACTATAAATAATGTAAAAAATAATGCAAAAACACTTTACTTACCACCGTAATTACCGGACTACAATACTCTCATTCAATGACTGTAAATAATGTAAAAATAATGTAAAAACAAGAGTATAAATAAGTCATACTGTTCCATTACATTTGTTCATTCTACTGTCACTACTCAACTGCCAAAGAAATGTAGAAACCTTCATATTTATTGTTTCCTATACTGTACATACTGTTACACTATTTGATATTGCACTGGTACTGTATTTGACTACTGTACTTCTCTTTGTACTGATACTTCTACCATAACTACTGTGACTTATTGTGCAACCTAATTGTCTTGTAATTAATGTACATCAGAGCTATTCAATTTGTTGTATTTTTTTTGTATTTAATGTATTATTTTCTGCTACTAGTGTTTGGATCCCACTGTACGCAATATCTGAAGAGCATGGAAAAAAGCATTTCACTGTGGTGTACTCTGCATGTGACAAATAAACTTGAACCTTGAATCTAATGTGATAAGTCAGAATTTTATATGACAAATGTCACACTTTTTGCATTAAAAAAGTAATAATTTCACATAAAAAAAGTAATAATTTTACGAGAAAATATTGCCATATTACAGAAACAGAAAGAATATGAGAAATTTTTCCCAACTTTAAACGAAAAAAGTTGACAGTGAGAAAAACACAGCTTTTAGTTTTTTTTGTTTGTTTGGGGGGTTTGTAATAGTTTTTTAATCTTCAATATTTACTTCAAGTTATAACATATCTATATATACATATATATATTTTTTTATTTAATACATTTCGGCCAAAAGGGGTGCATTTAAATTTCTTACACACACTTGTTATTTCATATGTTGACCAGAGAGGGAGCATTTTTAAAACCGAAACACAGTCAATTTGAAAAAACCCTCCTTTTTGGGACCAAAAGATTTCACCACTAGGGGTGCAAACGAGACATTCTCTATCAGATGCAATGGTTTCCCTATTGCAGGGGTCGGCAACCTTTACCACTCAAGGAGCCATTTTGACCCGTTTCACAAAATAAAGAGAACACTGGGAGCCACAAGACTCTTTTGAAATATAAAATTAAATAACACAGTGCACAAAGTTTTTTTTTGCTTTGTGATATGTATAAACCAGGGGTCTTAGACACGCGGCCCGCACCGTAATCTGGAAATGTAATACTAGTGCTGCCCGTGGGTTTTATTTGAATGGCGCTTGACAACATCACATTTGCCACCCATCCCAATTTTACCAGGAGACTCCCTGATTCCAAAGCAACTATTCTCTCAAATGTCCACTGATTTGCACCCTAAAAATAATAAAAAAGGGCAAGGTATAACGTCAATGATTTTGGCACCCGATACAACCGTAACAAACAGCTTACCAGCCCATTCACATCATGTATGAGGTTTCTGCAGATACACATAAGTGACTGCAAGGCATACTTGTTCAACAGCCATACAGGTTACACTGAGGGTTGTGATATAAACAACTTTAACACTCTTACTAATATGCGCCACACTGTGAAACCACACCAAACAAGAATGACAAACACATTTCGGGAGAACATCCGAACTGTAACACAACATAAACACAACAGAACAAATACCCAGAATCCCATGCATCCCAAACTCTGCCCTATTGGGACCATGATTTCGGTCCTAACTTGTTCACCGGTCCTCATATGGAAGCTACTTTTCCTTGTTGATGTCTCAAAAAGGGTAAAAATACAACACGCACGCTCGCACGCACGCACACACACACACACACACACACACACTCTTACGGGTCATAATGAGTGTGTCGTGCGTCTGGGAGCAGCAGGACTTGCCAAAGTGTTTCCGTGTCGCCCCAGACAGGCTGACTCTAATGACCCGGCCTGATGTTTCAAAGCGGCCTGCAGACGTTGTGATTAATGAATGAGAGCCGCTAATTTCAGCATGTACGAAAAACTCTCCCTCCATAGTTAACATTCTTCGCTATTTTCAGGAAAAGCTGTTTGAGGGAGATGTTGCGATAAAGACGGCATTTCATGTTTCACCAGCAGTTCCAACAGGATTAACTGCCGCTTTGCAGTGAATGATGGAAGCTGTTTGAACTTGACGCAGCCAAAAGTGCCGGGCAACGACTAAACAACTCCAGATCAAAAAGAACAAGCGAGCGCTCTCATTCACGAATGCTCAGACATGGGAAGTATTTGTCCGAAGGAATCCATCGAACAATTAGAAATTCCTTTTTGTCAGATCACGCCACCTCGGATCTGACCTGCAGGCATGGCGGCGACTCGTTGAGAACGTTAAGCGCTTCCAGATTGAAGGTTGCCCTGTGGCACTCCAGGTTGCGTAATCAATCTCCGTCCGTGCGCCGAGGAACACATCAGGCTCTGAGCATGCAGCTATCTCATTAGGGCTCCAAAGGCCCTCCATCACTTTCATGGATGTATATTTGATTTCATCAGCGTTATTAGGGAAGTGTGGGCCTGAAGTTTGTCAGGAGGGGGGGAGGAGTTTCCTTTTGTTTTAAGTACTTTGCTGTTCTCATGAACTTTTTTAGTCATTCCTATATAGCCCAACTCTTATTGTGCATAAAATTGTCACGTTGACGTTACAGTTTGGTGAAAATCTGGATAAACGTCAGCATAGATCAGGGGTCACCAACCTTTTTGAAATCAAGAGCTACTTCTTGGGTACTGATTAATGCGAAGGGCAACCAGTTTGATACACACTTATATAAATTGCCAGAAATAGCCAATTTGCTCATCTTAGCTTTAACTCTATGTTATTATTAATAATGAAGGACATTTATCTTTGTGGAAACCCTGATCATCTTAAGGATTTGTCACAATAAATATATAAAGAAACAGATAAATATTTAAAAAAAATAAAGGGTATTTCTGTCTGTCATTCCGTCGTACATTTTTTTTCCTTTTACGGAAGGTTTTTTGTAGAGAATGAATGATGAAAAAAACACTTAATTGAACGGTTTAAAAGAGGCGAAAACAGGAAAAAAAAAACATAGTTTATCTTCAATTTCGACTCTTTATAATTCAAAATTCAACCAAAAAAAAGAAGAGAAAAACGAGCTAATTTGAATCCTTTTGAAAAAAAACAAAATAAATAATTTATGGAACATCATTAATAATTTTTGCTGATTAAGATTAATTTTAGAATTTTGATGACATGTTTTAAAGAGGGTAAAATCCAATCTGCACTTTGTTAGAATATAAATGATAAATGGGTTGTACTTGTATAGCGCTTTTCTACCTTCAAGGTACTCAAAGCGCTTTGACACTACTTCCACATTTACCCATTCACACACTGATGGAGGGAGCTGCCATGCAAGGCGCCAACCAGCACCCATCAGGAGCAAGGGTGAAGTGTCTTGAAGTGTCAGGATTTGAACCGGGGACTCTCGGGTTGCGCACGGCCACTCTTCCTCTGCGCCACGCCGTCCCTAATATATAACAGATTGGACCAAGCTATATTTCTAACAAAGCCAAATCATTATTTCTTCTAGATTTTCCAGGACAAAAATTTTAAAAGAAATTCAAGACTTTGAAATAAGATTTAAATTTGATTCTAAAGATTTTCTAGATTTGCCAGAATAATTTTTTTGAATTTTAATCATAATAAGTTTGAAAAAATGTTTCACAAATATTATTTGTTGAAAAAACAGAAGCTAAAATGAAGAATTAAAGTAAAATGTATTTATTTTACTTTAAAATAAAATAAAAATAATTTACTTGAACATTGATTTAAATTGTCAGGAAAGAAGAGGATGGAATTTAAAAGTTGAAAAGGTATATGTGTTTAAAACTCCCAAAATAATTTTTAAGGCTGTATTTTTTCTCCAAAATTGTCTTTCTGGAGGTTCTAAGAAGCAAAATAAAAAATAAAAAAAAAGAATTTATTTTAACAAGTGAAGACTAAGTCTTTAAAATATTTTTTCGGATTTTCTAATTCTATTTGAATTTTGTCTCTCTTAGAATTAAAAATGTCGAGCAAAGCGAGACAAGCTTGCTAGTAAATAAATCACATTTTAAAAATAGAGGAAGTTCACTGGTAAGTGCTGCTATTTGAGCTATTTTTAGAACATGCCAGCGGGCGACTCATCTGGTCCTTACGGGCGACCTGGTGCGCGCGGGCACCGCGTTGGTGACCCCTGGCATAGGGAAACTTTGAACCTTCCAACTACACACAACTCAAAAACATTTTGTTCACAATTGTAATGTTTCATTTATTCAAAGGGAGAATCCATTGCATATTAGTGAGGATCTGGATAAAGCGGCAGGAAAGAATATAAACTATTATCACTCTTTACTTCACAATGGTAAGGAAACCCGTTATGAAAAGTCGAAATTACGAGATAAGAAAGTCAAAATTATCAGAGAAAAAGTCAAAATTATCAGAGAAAAAGTCAAAATTATTAGTTAAGAAAGTTGACATTTTGAGATGAAGTCATAATTATAAAAACTCCAAATTATGAGATAAGAAAGTCGAACTTATGATATAAAGTCATAATAATGAGATAAAAACTCTAAATTATCAGACAAAAAGTCAAAATTATTAGATAAGAAAGTTGACATTTTGAGATGAAGTCGAACCAATGATATAAAGTCATAATTATGAGATAAGAGAGTCAAAATTGTGATGTAAAGTCATAATTTTGAGATAAAGACCTGAAGTTATCAGAGGAAAAGTCAAAATTATTAGATAAAAAGTTGAAATTTTGAGATGAAGTCATAATTATGAGATAAAAACTGAAAATTATGAGATAAAAAAGTCAAACTTATGATATAAAGTCATAATTATGAGATAAGAGAGTCAAAATTGTGATATAAAGTCATAATTATGAGATGAAAACTCAAAATTATTAGATAAGAAAAGTCCAAATTGTAAGATAAAAGAAAAAATTACAAGATCGGAAAGTCAAAATTATCCGAGAAAAAGTTGCCATTTTGAGATGAAGTCATAATTATGAGATACAAATTTGAAATGATGATAAAAAGTCAAAGTTATGAGAGGAAAACTCAAAATTATTAGATAAGAAAGTCGAAATTATGATATAAAGTCATAATTATTAGATTAAAAACTTGAAATAATCAGAGAAAAAGTCAAAATTATTTGATAAGAAAGTTCTAATTTTGAGATGAAGTCAGAACTATGAGATAAAATCTCAAAATTATTGGATAAGAAAGTTGAAATTTTGAGATAAAGTCATAATTATCAAATAAAAAATAAAAAAAAGATATAAGAAAGTCGAACTAATGATATAAAGTCATAATTATGAGATAAAAACTCGAAAAATTATCGGAGAAAAAGTCAAAATTATTAGATAAGAAAGTTGACATTTTATATTGGACTAATTAATGATTGTCAGTGAGTTTTATATTGGACTAATTAATGGTTGTCAATGAGTTTTATATTGGAATAATTATTGATTAATTAGTTTTATATTGGACTAATTATTGGTTGTCAATTAGTTTTATTTTGGACTAATTATTGATTGTGTATTAGTTTTATATTGGATTAATTAATGGTTATCAATTACTTTTGTATTGGACTAACTAATGGTTGTCAATTAGCTTTATTTGGAACTAATTAATGGTTGACAATTAGTATTATATTGGACTAATTATTGTTTGTCAATTAGTATTATGTAGGACTAATTAATGTTTGTCAATTAGTTTTGTATTGGACTAAATGGTTGTCAATTAGTATTATATTGGACTAATTAATGGTTGTCAATTAGTTTTATATTTGACTAATTAATGGTGGTCAATTAGTTTTATATTGACTAGGACATTTTTGTCAATTAGATATGGGACTAATTAATGGTTTTCAATTAGTTTGATATTGAACTATTTAATGGTGGTCAATTAGTTTTGTATGGACTAAATAGTCGTCAATTAGTTTGATATCGGACTAATAAATGGTTGTCAATTAGTTTGATATTGGACTACTTAATGATGGTCAATTAGTTTTATATTGGACTAAGACTTTGTCAATTAGTTTGATATTGGACTAATTAATGGTTGTCAATTAGTCTGATATTGAACTATTTAATGTTGGTCAATTAGTTTTGTATGGACTAAATAATAGTTGTCAATTAGTTTGATATCGGACTAATACATGGTTGTCAATGAGTTTGATATTGGACTACTTAATGATGGTCAATTAGTTTTGTATGGACTAATTCATGGTTGTCAATTAGTTTGATATTGGACTAATTAAGGGTTGTCAATTATTTGATATCGGACTAATTAATGGTTGTCAATTAGTTTGATATTGGACTACTTAATGGTGGTCAATTAGTTTGATATTGGACTAAGATATGGTTGTCAATTAGTTTTATATTGGACTGATTATGGATAGTCAATTAGTTTTATATTGGACTACTTAATGGTTGTCAAGTATATTTATATTGGACTAATTAATGGTTGTCAATTAGTTTGATATTGAACTATTTAATGGTGGTCAATTAGTTTTGTATGGACTAACTAATAGTTGTCAATTAGTTTGATATCGGACTAATAAATGGTTGTCAATTAGTTTGATATTGGACTAATTAATGGTGGTCAATTAGTTTTGTATGGACTAATTAATGGTGGTCAATTAGTTTTATATTGACTAGGACATTTTTGTCAATTAATTTGATATTGGACTAATTAATGGTTGTCAATTAGTTTTATATTTGACTAATTAATGGTGGTCAATTAGTTTTATATTGACTAGGACATTTTTGTCAATTAATTTGATATTGGACTAATTAATGGTTGTCAATTAGTTTGATATTGAACTATTTAATGGTGGTCAATTAGTTTTGTATGGACTAATTAATGGTTGTCAATTAGTTTGATATCGGACTAATTAAAGGTTGTCAATTAGTTTGATATTGAACTATTTAATGGTGGTCAATTAGTTTTGTATGGACTAACTAATAGTTGTCAATTAGTTTGATATCGGACTAATAAATGGTTGTCAATTAGTTTGATATTGGACTACTTAATGGTTGTCCATTAGTTTTGTATGGACTAATTCATGGCTGTCAGTTTGATATTGGACTAATTAATGGTTGTCAGTTTGATATCGGACTAATTAATGGTTGTCAATTAGTTTGATATTGGACTACTTAATGGTGGTAAATTAGTTTGATATTGGACTAAGATATGGTTGTCAATTAGTTTTATATTGGACTGATTATTGATTGTCAATGAGTTTGATATTGGACTACTTAATGGTTGTCAAGTATATTTATATTGGACTAATTAATGGTTGTCAATTAGTTTTGTATGGAACTAATTAATAGTTGTCAACTCCATTGTAGGCTTGTCAACAGTATCAACACTTGGACACCATGTGGTTACCAACATGATGTCGGTACCAGCTTGTTGTCCGTATGATTAGTACTGACATTTGTGCAACACAGCTTCCTTTGGCACATTGTCGAAGTAAAATGAACAAAGGAAACAGTAATGAAAGAAAGCTGAAATGTGGAGACCAACAATGACTAAAAGATGTGTCTATAAATAATCTCGTACTCGCCTACTTCACTACAATTACATGATGACGTCACGCCATGTTGAAATAATAGCAAGGACATTACTGATTGTTTTGTTTTTGTACTTGGACGCTCTCTGCCACTGTTGTTCTTTTACAAAGTGAAATAATTACATATACATGAATATTTATGTTTGTTTTGATGTACTATGTTGAGGATATATTGTTGTTCTTTTAAAAAGGGAAATAGTTGACTATAGATGTTGTTAATAAGCACTTGGTTGTTTGTTTTGATATACTATGTTGAGGATATATTGTTGTTCTTTATAGAAAGTGAAATGATTGACTATAGCTGTTGGTTATCAGCATATTTATACAAAACCCAAAACCAGTAAAGTTGTCACGTTGGTAAATAAAAACAGAATACAAAGATTTGCAAATACTTTTCAACTTCAATTCAATTGATTAGACTGCAAAGACAAGATATTTAATGTTCCAACTGGACAACGTTATTTTTTGCAAATATTAGCTCATTTGGAATTTGATGCCTGCAACATGTTTTCAAGAAGCTGGCACAAGTGGCAAAAAAGACTGAGAACGTTGAGGAATGTTCATCAAACACTTATTTGGAACATCGCACAGGTGTGCAGGCTAATTGGGAACAGGTGGGTGCCATGATTGGGTATAAAAGCAGCTTCCGTGAAATGCTCAGTCATTCAAAAACAAGGATGGGGGGAGGGTGACCACTTTGTGAACAAATGTGTGAGCAAATTGTCAAACAGTTTTAACAACATTTCTCAACGAGCTACCTCAATAAATTTAGGGATTTCTCCATCTACGGTCTGTAATATCATCAAAAGGTTCAGAGAATTTGGAGAAATCACTGCACGTGACTTCAGTGTGTAGGATATCACCACGAGGGCTCAGAAACACTTCAGAAAACCACTGTCAGTAACTACAGTTGGTCGCTACATCTGTAAGTGCAAGTTAAAACTCTACTATGCAAAGCCATTTATCAACAACACCCAGAAATGCCACCGGCTTTGCTGGGCCCGAGCTCATCCAAGATGGACTGATGCAAAGTGGAAAAGTGTTCTGTGGTCTGACAAGTCCACATTTCAAATTATATTTGGAAACTGTGGACGTCATGTCCTCTGGACCAAAGAGGAAATTAACCATCCGGATTGTTCTAGGTGCAAAGTTCAAAAGCCAACATCTGTGATGGTATGGTGATGTATTAGTGCCCAAGGCATGGGTGACTTACACATCTGTGAAGGCACCATTAATGCTGAAAGGTACATACAGGTTTTGGAGCAACATATGTT
>NC_084624.1:11454229-11484229 GCF_033978795.1 Nerophis ophidion | reverse complement strand
ATAAACATTGACACAGGAAACACAAACAATGACAGAGAGAACACAAAGAATGACAGAAAAAACACAAACAATGAGAGAGAAAACACAAAGAATGTCCTCAAATTTAGGTTCATTGTTTGTCAACTGAGCAAAGATGCAATAGACGTTATAGAACAATGATTCCTCAGGTATTCAATATATACCCTGCTGAGTCTAAAAGTAGGGAGTTTTGGCCATTACTTGAACTTGTGATGGTTAGTTCAGGCTCATTTCTGGATCTGTTTTTTCAGCTATCTGTGGAGCTTAGTTTTAAGAAGAACGGTCAAATAACAACAGCACTGTAAAGTAAAAAAACTACATTAAAAACAATAATTTGTGGATAAAATGGAAATATATCAACATTTGGACAAGTTTTGGGGAGGATCAGAGGGAATCAAAGTCACAAATCTGAAGAAATTAAGCAGTTTTACCCTTTTTGGTTATGTTGGGGGTAAATCAGATGATTGGCTATGTTTTTAATATTTTATTTTTAGCATGAATGCCCACACAAAACAAATAAAATGGAGGATTTTTTATTTTAACGCAAATAAATGTACATATTCGTGTGGGTTTTTTGTGGGTGTTTGTATTTCCTTCCATCCATCCATCCATCCATTTTCTACCGCTTATTCCCTTTCGGGGTCGCGGGGGGCGCTGGCGCCTATCTCAGCTACAATCGGGCGGAAGGCAGTGTACACCCTGGACAAGTCGTCACCTCATCGCTTGTATTTCCTCACAATTAAAAAAAAAAAATCATACATTTGATTTTTTAAAGCAACACATGTATTTTATGTTCATTGTTTTTGTTGTTTATTTCAAAGACAAATTCTTCAAATTTGCAGCTATTAATTTTTTTGTTCTCTCTCTCTATATATATGTATATATAGATGTGTATATAGATATGTATATATATATATATATATATGTATATATATATATATATACATATATATATATACATATATATATATACTATTTTGCCAAAAGTATTTGGCCACCTATCAGAATGATCAGAACCAGGTGTCCTCATCACTTGGCCCGGTGTATAAAATCAAGCACTCAGGCATGGAGACAGTTTCTACAAACATAAATGAAAGAAGGGGCCGCACTCAGTGATTTCCAGCGTGGAACTGTCATAAGATGCCACCTTTGCAACAAATCCAGTCGTGAAATTTCCTCGCTCCTAAATATTCCAAAGTCAAATTTATAATAAGAAAATCAAAAAGTTTGGGAACAACAGCAACTCAGCCACCAAGTGGTAGGCCACATAAACTGACAGAGAGGGCTTAGTAGATGCTGAAGCGCATTGTGCAAAGACTTTCTGCACAGTCAGTTGCTACAGAGCTCAAAACTTCATGTGACCTTCCAATTAGCCCACGTACAGTATGCAGAGAGCTTCATGGAATGGGTTTCCATGGCCGGTCACCTGGGGCTAAGCCATACATCACCAAGTCCTGGGCAAAGCGTGGGATGCAGTGGTGTAAAGCAGTGGTCCCCGACCTTTTTTTTGTTTGTTTGTTTATTTTTTTGTCATGAAAAAGGGATTTTTTTGGGGGGTTGGTGCACTAATTGTAAGTGTATATTTTGTTTTTTATGTTGACTTAATAAAAAATAAAATACATTAAAAAAAAAACAATTAATACAAAATTATTCTGCGGCCTGGTAACAATCGAGCTGGGCCGCGGCCCGGTGGTTGGGGACCACTGGTGTAAAGCACGTCGCCACTGGAGTCTGTAGCAGTGAAAACGCTTTTTCTGGACTTATGAATCTCACTTTTCCATTTGGCAATCTGATGGACCAGTCTGGGTTTGGAGGTTGCCGGGAGAATGCTACAGTGTGAAATTTGGTGGAGGAGGAATTGTGGTGTAGGGTTGTTTTTCAGGAGTTGGGGTTTAAACCATGTGCAAAATAAAAAATGTTTTTATATTCATTTTAATCGGGGAAAAACGAAAGAAAAATACCCAAAATGTGCAAAAAATTTTTCTATTTTTAAAATTTTTGTGTGGAAAAATGTGTATTTTTTTTCATATATTTCTATTCTTTATTTGATTGTTTGGAGGTGAAAACAAATGGAGATGATCCCGGGACGTTTTGACAGATGAAGGTCACATGGAAGACTTCCTGACAAGCACATTTTCCTCCAAACACACATCAACAGTAAAAACTTCACATGGACACTAAAAACGTCACCGACGCTCTCCCTTTCCTCCTCCTCCTCAGCGTCCATTTCACGCCGCCGCCAAATAAACACTCGGTGCAGCCCATAAAGCTTGTCTGCAGGTTACACTGACCCATCACCCAGCAGCTGGCAGCTGAAAGCAACACCATCAAGAAGCCATCCAACATGGCCAATGTTGTCCCAGCAAACACGCGCTGACAAATGACGGCTCTCAGCAGCGCCGAGAAAAACACAAAAACATCTCCCGACAATCAGCAGGCGCTCGCACAAACTCCATGGCAACGCCCAGGTGAGCGCTGGTCTTACCAGATGTCCCGCGGAGACGCGCGCCCGAAAGGTCAGAGGCCGGCGTCCCAGGCGGCGTCATGGTCCGTCCGCCGCCGCGTGTCATCTTTTCGCGCCCTGTCTGTCGTCACAGCGGGGAGGACTTCCCAGCTGGCTGTCTCCTCAGAGCATGGAGACGGCTCGAAGAATCCATCTGGGCCTGGCCGGCTGGAGGCGCCTCCTCCTGGCTTCCTGGGGCAGGACTCTGGCCTCGGCCCTCCACACTTGCACAAGCTGGGCCCGCCTGGAGGGTAAAAATCCATGAGTGATGTGCTCCTCAGTACTGTTTGGATTTCAGGGTCATTCAGAACTCAAAGTTTGATAGAAGTAGCAATCCAGATCAGGGGTGTTCTAACGTCTTGCCCCCAAGGGCCAGAAGTGAGGTCTGAGGGCCACAGTGAGGATTGTAGAAACATTTCTAAATATATGAGGTCGTACAGATTGTCACAAAGTCACATGACTAACTCAGTCTATTGCGGCCCGCACTTGGATATGACAATTTAATGTTGGTGCGGCCCGCGAGTTTAATATAAACCAGGGGTCGGGAACCTTTTTGGCTGAGAGAGCCAAAAAGCCAAATATTTAAAAATATATTTCCGTAAGAGCCATATAATATTTTTTTTTAACACTGAACACAACTAAACACGTGCATTTTTAAGTAATACCAACATTTCTAAAGTATGATGGGTCTCTTATTCTTTGTATTAACATTGTTATTCTGATGCTAACTGTAGAGGGGGCGTGGCCTGCGGGCCTGCAGCGACAGGTGCGTAGATGGCCCACCTGGGCCTTGTTACCTGTCGCTCTGTTATAAGCAGCAGCCAGGAGGAGAGACGGGGTTGGGGCTGGAAATACAATTGCTGGAAAGCAACTGAGAGACTTATTGGAAAATAAAACAATATTGTAACCCCGAAACAGGCTCTCATGTCGGTGCTTGGGGGTCTGAAGAACCCCCAGGAGGGCAAGCCCCACACTAACCATCCATCCATCCATCCATTTTCTACCGCTTATTCCCTTTTGGGGTCGCGGGGGGCTCTGGCGCCTATCTCAGCTACAATCGGGCGGAGGGCGGGGTACACCCTGGACAAGTCGCCACCTCATCGCAGGGCCAACACAGATAGACGGACAACATTCACACTCACATTCACACACTAGGGCCAATTTTTAGTGTTGCCAATCAACCTATCCCCAGGTGCATGTCTTTGGAAGTGGGAGGAAGCCGGAGTACCCGGAGGGAACCCACGCAGTCACGGGGAGAACATGCAAACTCCACACAGAAAGATCCCGAGCCTTTATTTGAACCCAGGACTGCAGGAACTTTTGTATTGTGAGGCAGACGCACTAACCCCTCTGCCACCGTGAAGACCTCACACTAACCAATAATAAATAAATAACTTCTTACCATTAACGCAACTTCTTGAACAGGTGCGGTAGAAAACGGATGGATGGATTAAAAATGCATGAGAATGTTTTATAATTTTAACATTATTTTTAACACTATGATTACAAGTGGAATTATTCATTACTTATCGTGTTAAGCAACGTCAGCTCAGATTTATCAGAGAGCCAGATGCAGTCATCAAAAGAGCCACATCTGGCTCTAGAGCCATAGGTTCCCTACCCCTGATATAAACGGTGCTTGACAGCGTCTTCCTTGCCAACGTTCCCAATTTTCCCGGGAGTCCCCCTGAATTTCAGGGCATCCATTTTCTCGAAATTCCTGACGATTTTTACCCAATCAACAGAATTCAGGGGGCGCCAAAATGGCGCTGCCTTTTGCGCCCTCTACATCCTGTATAGACAGCGTGCAAGCCCAATTACATGTTGCAAATGGCTATGCAGTTAAAGGGGAACATTATCACAATTTCAAAGGGTTAAAAACAACAAAAATCAGTTCCCAGTGGCCTGTTGTATTTTTTGAAGTTTTTTTCAAAATTTTACCGGTCCCCGAATATCCCTAAAAAAAAGCTAAAAAGTGCTTGATTTTCGCTATTTGCGATGCGACTATCCATTTCCCTGTGACGTCATACAGTGCTGCCAATGTAAACAAACAACGGCTAATATCAGAGCAAGATATAGCGACATTAGCTCGGATTCAGACTCGGATTTCAGCGACTTAAGCGATTCAACAGATTACGCATGTATTGAAACAGATAGTTGGAGTATGAAAGTATTGAAGAAGAAACTGAAGCTATTGAGCGAATAGCTATTGACGCTATTCATAGCCATAGCATGGCCGAATAGCTGCGTTAGCATCGCCGGTAAAATGTGTAGACCAAACGATCGGGACTTTCGCATCTCGTGACACTGGAGCAACTTAAATCCTTCGATTGGTAAGTGTTTTTTTTGCATTAAATGTGGGTGGAAGGAAACGTAATATAGTTGCAAATGCATCTGCAGGTTATCCATACATCTCTGTGCCATGTCTGCTTTAGCACCGCCCGTAAATAGCATGTTAGCGTCAATTAGCGTAGCATGTTAGCATTGATTAGCTGGCAGTCACGCCGCAACCAAATATGTCTGATTAGCGCATAAGTCAACATCAACAAAATTCACCTTTGTGATTTCGTTTAATTTATCGTTGCAAATGCATCTGCAGGTTATCCATACATCTCTGTGCCATGTCTGTCATCGCCGGTAAAATGTGGAGACACTCTGGCACATTCAATGGGGGTCTGGCGGCAAACACTTTGGCATCTTCGGGCCAGTGGTGCAACTTGAATCCCTCCCTATTAGTGTTGTTACACCCTCCAACAACACACCAACGAGGCATGATGTCTCCAAAGTTCCAAAAAATAGTCGAAAAAACGGAAAATAACAGAGCTGAGACCCGGTGTTTGTAATGTGTTGAAAATGAAAATGGCGGCTGTATTACCTCGGAGACGTCACGTTCTGACGTCATCGCAAAAAGAGCGATGAACAGAAAGGCGTTTAATTCGCCAAAATTCACCCATTTAGAGTTCGGAAATCGGTTAAAAAAATATATGGTCTTTTTCTGCACCATCACTGGGTGTGAGTTTTCCTTGCCCTTATGTGGGCCTACCGAGGATGTCGTGGTGGTTTGTGCAGCCCTTTGAGACACTAATGATTTAGGGCTATATAAGTAAACATTGATTGATTGATTGATTGATCAAGGTATATATTGACGCTTACATAGGTCTGGTGATAATGTTCCCCTTTAAAGTACAAATGATTGTCACACACACTCTTGGTGTGGCGAAATTATTCTCTGCATTTGACCCCTCAGCCTTGATCACCCCCTGGGAGGTGAGGGGAGCAGTGGGCAGCAGCGGTGCCGCGCCCGGGAATCATTTTTGGTGGTTTAACCCCCAATTCCAACCCTTGATGCTGAGTGCCAAGCAGGAAAGGAATGAGTCCCATTTTTATAGTCTTTGGTATGACTCGGCCGGGGTTTGAACTCACAACCTACCGATCTCAGGGCGGACACAAACCACAAGGCCACTGAGTAGGCTGTACGCCAGTGTTAATATTGACAGCAAAATTTTATTTAGTTTTAGTCATAGTCTTTTGACTAAAATGTAATTTAGTTTTAGTCATAATTTAGTTATTTAAATTGTTTTAGTTTGAGTCTAGTTTTAGTTGATGAAATATCATAAGATTATAGTCGACAAAAACTACAGTAGATTTAGTCGACTAAAGGGTAATATGTAAACTTTCCCTTCAATTTCTGAAAGTCAAAGCAAAACAGCGGAAAAATCACCGATACAAGTCGTATTTTGATGAAAATCATGTCTCAAATGTAGTATTTCACGAGTAACCCGTGTAATAAACGGGATAACGTCGAGTGAGTTTTAGTCCAGTTTTAGTTGATGACATATAAGATTATAGTCGACGAAAACTACAGTAGATTTAGTCGACTAAAGGGTAATATGTAAACTTTCCCTTCAATTTCTGAAAGTCAAAGCAAAACAGCGGAAAAATCACCGATACAAGTCGTATTTTGATGAAAATCATGTCTCAAATGTAGTATTTCACAAGTAAGCCGTGTAATAAACGGGATAACGTCGAGTGAGTATGTTGTGGAAAATGCTTACATGTGTGTGGATTTCGGGATGATTCGACTGTAAATGTCGCTTCAAGTTTGTTGTGTTTTTCCCCGTAATC
Organism: Nerophis ophidion; assembly: GCF_033978795.1. Lineage (NCBI taxonomy): Eukaryota > Metazoa > Chordata > Actinopteri > Syngnathiformes > Syngnathidae > Nerophis > Nerophis ophidion. Next base: position 11,477,583 of record NC_084624.1, on the reverse strand, counting down.
CTCGCGTTGCATTTTTTTACAGTGCGTCTTGTTATCTTTGACGTCAAATATAACATTTCCCCATATGTCCTCTCTCCTCTTCCTCCCCAGCGTTGACATGTTGTCTTCTGCCGTCAGTCTCAAACGCAAACTACGTTTACGTAACTTCTTCATCACGTCGCTCTGATTGGTTCTCCTCCCGCCTCTTCCTAAAGAAATGAGTTCCGATTGGATCTCGTCTCTGGCAGACATTTTCGTCTCGTTTTTATTCGTCGACGAATATGTCAATACACCTCGTCATCGTCTTAGTCCACGTAAATTATTTTTTATTTAGTTATTGTCTCGTTTTAGTCAGAAAAAAAAGGTCGTTGAAAATTTTTCGTCAACAAATTTAACACTGCTGAACGCCCGTGTGTTATTGCAAGACATATTTGATTAACAGCTACACACATCACACTGAGGGTGGCCGCAAATTTTTTTTTACACTGTTACAAATATGTGCCAGACTGTGAACCCACACCAAACAGGAATGACAAACACATTTCAGGAGAACATCCACACCGTAATACAACATAAACACAACCGAACAAGTACCCAGAATCCCATTCAGCCATAACTCCTCCGGGCTACAATATACACGCCCCCACCCTCCCTACTTGCGTCGGTTGAGGTGGTGTATGTAGCCCGGGAAAGATAGGACTGCAAGGTGTTCTGGGTATTTGTTCTCTTGTGTTTAAGTTGTGATAGGCTGCGGATGTTCTCCCAAAATGTGTTTGTCATTCTTGTTTAATGTGGGTTCACAGTGTGGCGCATATTTGTAACAGTGTTATTGTTGTTTATACGGCCACCCTCAGTGTGACCTGTATGGCTGTTGACCAAGTACGTTTTGCAGCCACTAATATTGTACCGCACAAGTCTCACACAACATGGGACGGTGTGGCAAAGTTGGTAGAGTGGCTGTGCCAGCAATCTGAGCGTTACTGGTTCAATCCCCCCCTTCTACCATCCTAGTCAGGTCCGTTGTGTCTTTGGGCAAGACACTTCACCCTTGCTCCTGATGGGTCCTGGTGAGCGCCTTGCATGGCAGCTCCCGCCATCAGTGTGTGAATGTGTGTGTGAATGTGTGTGTGAATGGGCGAATGTGGAAATACTGTCAAAGCGCTTTGGGCTCCTTAAAAAGGGGTAGAAAAGCGCTATACAAGTACAACCCATTTACCATAACATGATGCAAAGCTGTCACTGTGGTTGAGTGATGTTAAAGCGTGCGCGATGATAAGTCGTAGAACAGTAGTCCTGTTATTGAGAGTACACGAACCCCTGGGGGTACGTGAAGATGTGCCAAGGGACAGGTAAGATTAATTCAAAATATTCTAAGAAAATAGCAGCGATTCATTAATGCTGTATAAATATATTTATTGGATGATACTTCGACAAAATATGAACGCAAGTTCATTAACTGTGAAAAGAAATGCAACAATGCAATATTCAGTGTTGACAGCTAGATTTTTTTGTGGACATGTTCCATAAATATTGATGTTAAAATGTATTTTTTTGTGAAGAAATGTTTAGAATGAAGTTGATGAATCCAGATGGATCTCTATTACAATCCCCAAAGAGGGCACTTTAAGTTGATGATTACTTCTATGTGTAGAAATCTTTATTTATAATTGAATCACTTGTTTATTTTTCAACAGCTTTTTAGTTATTTTTATATCTTTTTTTCCAGATAGTTCAGGAAAAAACACTACAAATGAGCAATATTTTGCACTGTTACACAATTTGATAAATCAGAAACTGATGACATAGTGCTGTATTTTACTTCTTTATCTCTTTTTTTCAACCAAAAATGCTTTGTTCTGATTAGGGGGTACTTGAATTAAAAAAATGTTCACAGGGGGTACATCACTGAAAAAAGGTTGAGAACCACTGTTGTAGAGGACGTTAAAGGCAGTGCAGTCACGGCAGGCCCTAATAATGTTGGCCGGGTGAAATTTGGGACAAATACTGGAAAAAAGTTGCTCCGGTAGACTGAAATTTAGGAGTCTCCCGGAAAAATCATGAGGGTTGGCAAGTATGTTGCTAGGGCGGGAAAGCCATTCATAGAAGGTGAATTCTTTAAGAACTGCATGTTAGATTTTTTAAAGAAATATTTTCTTTCGGCCCAGCCTCACCCAGTTTCTGCATGAAGTGGCCCCCAGGTAAATTGAGTTTGAGACCCCTGGTCTATTGCATCTTTTGTGTCCATTTTAACCTTTAAAACCTTCAAAAAGATCATTTTCCCAATCCCAGTTCTCACGTTTACGTTCATTGTTTTTCTGTTCTCACGATTACGTTCATTGTTTTTCCGTCCTCACGTTTACATTTAGTTTACGGTGTTTTTCTGTCCTCACGTTTACGCTCATTGTTTTTCTGTCCTCGCGTTTATGTTCATTGTTTTTCTGTCCTTACGTTTATGTTCATTAGTTTTCTGTCCTCACGTTTACGCTCATTGTTTTTCCGTCCTCGCGTTTACATTTATAGTTTACATTGTTTTTCTGTCCTCACGTTTACGCTCATTGTTTTTCTGTTCTCACGTTTATGTTCATTGTTTTTCTGTCCTTACATTTATGTTCATTGTTTTTCTGCCTTTACGTTTACGCTCATTGTTTTTCCGTCCTCGCGTTTACATTTATAGTTTACGTTGTTTTTCTGTCCTCACGTTTATGTTCATTGTTTTTCTGTCCTTACATTTATGTTCATTGTTTTTCTGCTTTCACGTTTACGCTCATTGTTTTTCCGTCCTTGCGTTAACATTTATAGTTTACGTTGTTTTTCTGTCCTCACGTTTACGCTCGTTGTTTTTCTGTTCTCACGTTTATGTTCATTGTTTTTCTGTCCTTACGTTTATGTTCATTAGTTTTCTGTCTTCACCTTTACGCTTATTGTTTTTCCGTCCTCGCGTTTACATTTATAGTTTACGTTGTTTTTCTGTCCTCACATTTACGCTCATTGTTTTTCTGTTCTCACGTTTATGTTCATTGTTTTTCTGTCCTTACGTTTACGCTCATTGTTTTTCTGTTCTCACGTTTATGTTCATAGTTTTTCTGTCCTCACATTTACGTTCATTGTTTTTCTGTCCTCACATTTACGGCCACATTTTTTTTCCGTCCTCACGTTTACATTTATAGTTCACGTTGTTTTTCCGTCCTCACGTTTACATTTAGAGTTTACGTTGTTTTTCTGTCTTCACGTTTACGCTCATTGTTTTTCTGTTCTCACGTTTATGTTCATTGTTTTTCTTTCCTCACGCTTATGTTCATTGTTTTTCTGTCCTCACGTTTACGCTCATTGTTTTTCTCTTCTCATGTTTATGTTTATTGTCCCGAGGCGTTCCCAGGCCAGCCGGGAGACATAGTCTTCCCAAAGTGTCCTAGGTCTTCCCCGTTGGACGTGCCCTAAACACCTCCCTAGGGAGGGGTTCGGGTGGCACCCTGACCAGATGCCCGAACCACCTCATCTGGCTCCTCTCGATGTGGAGGAGCAGCGGCTTTACTTTTAGTTCCCGCCGGATGACAGAGCTTCTCACCCTAACAGCTAGACCAAGTGGCTGGGGAGAGGGTAGTCTGGGCTTCCCTGCTTAGGCTGCTGCCCCCGCGACCCGACCTCGGATAAGCGGAAAAAGATGGATGGATTTTTCTGTCCTTACGTTTACGTTCATTCTTTTTCTGTTTTCATATTTATGTTCATTCTTTTTCTGTCCTTACATTCATTGTTTTTCTGTTCTCGCATTTACATTCATTGTTTTTCTGTTCTTATGTTTATGTTCATTGTTTTTCTGTCCTTATGTTTATGTTCATTGTTTTTCTGTCCTTACGCTTATGTTCATTGTTTCCTGTCCTCGCGTTCATTGTTTTTCTGTCCTTGTGTTTATGTTCATTGTATTTCTGTCCTCACGTTTACATTCATTGTTTTTCTGTCCTCATGTTTACGTTCATTATTTTTCTGTCCTCACGTTTACGTTCATTATTTTTCTGTCCTCGCATATATGTTCCTTGTTTTTCTGTCCTCACGTTTAAATTCATTGTTTTTGTCCTCACATTTACGCTCATTGTTTTTCCGTCCTCACCTTTACATTTATAGATTACATTTATAGTTTACATTGTTTTTCTGTCCTCACGTTTACATTTATAGGCTAGGTTGTGTTTTTGTCCTCACGTTTCCGTTCATTGTTTTTCTGTTCTCACATTTACGTTTATTGTTTTTCTGTCCTCACGTTTGTGTTCATTGTTTTTTTGTCCTCATGTTTACGTTCAGTGCCTTTCTGTCCTCACGTTTACGCTCATTGTTTTTCTGTCTTCACGTTTACGTTCATTGTTTTTCTGTCCTCACGTTTATGTTCATTGTTTTTCTACCCTAAAGGTTTAAGTTAATTGTTTTTCTACCCTCAAGTTTACGTTCATTGTTTTTCTGTCCTCATGTTTACGTTCATTGTTTTTCTGTCCTCACATTTACATTCATTTATTTTCTGTCCTTACGTTTACGTTCATTGTTTTTCTGTCCTCACGTTTACGTTCATTGTTTTTCTGTCCTCACGTTTATGTTCATTGTTTTTCTGTCCTTACGTTTACGTTCATTGTTTTTCTACCCTCATGTTTATGTTCATTGTTTTTCTACCCTCACGTTTACATTCATTGTTTTTCTGTCCTCATGTTTAGGTTCATTGTTTTTCTGTCCTCAAGTTTACATTCATTGTTTTTCTGTCCTCACGTTTACATTCACTGTTTTTCTGTCCTCACGTTTACATTCACTGTTTTTCTGTCCTCACGTTGACGTTCATTGTTTTTCTGTCCTAACGTTTACGTTCACTGTTTTTCTGTCCTCAAGTTTACGTTCATTGTTTGTCTGTCCTGACGTTTACGTTCATTAGAAAATGGATGGATGGATGGATAGTTGAATTGTCAATGCACCAGTACGGGGGTCAGCAACCCGCGGCTCTCAAGGCGCATGCAGCTCTTGAGCACTGCCCTAGTAGCTCCCTAGTGCATTTAAAAAAAAGGATCGATAATGGAAATAGATGGGGGAAAATATGTGACGCGACAGTTTGTGTACAAGTAAAATCTTCCACTCCTTTGTCTCATTTTGTCCACCAAAAGTTTTATGCTGTGCAAAGGTGCGCTTTGTTGATGTTATTGATTTGTCGGAGTGCTTATCAGGCATATTTGATCAGTGCATGACCGCAAGCTAATCAATGCTAACATGCTATTAAGGCTAGCTGTATGTACATATTGCATCATCATACCTCATTTGTAGGTATATTTGAGCTCATTTAATATCCTTTACTCATATCCTCTTTGTAAATAATCTAGTTTTGCATGTCTCACGACTACGGTAGCAAAATTCCGGGAATATTCAAAGTTGGAAACTTTCCATGGGAAATTAATGGGAATATATGGGAATTAACGGGAATTAATGGGAATAAACATTGAATGCAACATGCTAGATCTTGCAGCATGATTATTAGCTAAAACAACCTGATTTAATGCAAATTCAGTAGCATTTCAACCCTGCACTGTGCATTCTTCCATCATACGCACAGATAATTCCTAGCATGCTACACACTACAGCAGGTCTATTGAGGCATTTGCAGTACAAACCCTTAAAGTGCAGAAACAATTTAACATTAAACACATTGAAAAACAGAACAGGCTAGATCTTTAAAATAAATTTTACACGGCAAGGCTTCGGAGTCTCGACAGTGTGACATGTCGTGCCGTTTCGTGCATAAACAAAGTCATATGAGCAGGCAGTTGTTATATAGCAGGATTAGCAGCCCTTTGATAAAGAAGGTGAGAAACATGAATTCTAGATTGTACCTTCCCTCTCCTCCTTCTTCAATAAATATGTGATTTCATTCATCATTATGCCAGAAGAATTACCTTCTATTAAAAAGGTGTTTCACATCATAGTTTGTTATACCGGAAAAAGTTTCCGTTTTCATCCTCACCTTTAAAAAAAAAATGGAAATAATAAATAGTACACCGAGGCACTACTACATGTTTAGAAAGGAATAATGCACATATGAGGCAGGAAGTTTAGACTATCTACTTGTTGTTTACTACCGGAAATTATTTTTCAAGAAAAGATACTTTATGGCACACGTGCGTGCTAAAAAGAGAAAATAATAAGTAAAACAACACAGACTACTCCCAAAGTAAAGCCTCAATTACATCTAATTAGCGTTTGTGTTGACAGAAGTGACACACAAACACACACACACACACACACACTCTTGTATTTCTTACCTTCTTGAGACCTCCAAAAAATGCCTCTCCCTCTTTAGGACCACCCTTTCTATATATATAAAGATTTGTATTTCCAACATTAATACTATATACATACTATGCAAATATATTTTGTTTTTTGTAATGTGCTGAAGATCGATGACAAGTCAAAGACCACAGATGTCCTCTGTGCCGCACTTTGGTCAACCCAGCTGTAGAAGCTAACTGCTAATGGCCACTGGTTTTTTAGTACCATAGTGCAGTGGTTGTCAAATGGGGGTACGCGTACCCCTGGGGGTACTTGAAGGTATGCCAAGGGGTACGTGAGATTTTTCAAAACATATTCTAAAATTAGCAACAATTCAAAAATCCTTTATAAATAAATGTATTAAATAATACTTCAACAAAATATGAATGTAAGTTCATAAACTGTGAAAAGAAATGCAACAATACAATATTCAGTGTTGACAGTTAGATTTTTTGTGGACATGTTCCATAAATATTGATGTTAAATATTTCTTTTTTTGTGAAGAAATGTTTAGAATTAAATTGAGGAATCCAAATAAATCTCTATTACAATCCTCAAAGAGGGCACTTTAAGTTGATTACTTCTATGTGTAGAAATATTTATTTATAATTTAACCACTTGTTTATTTTTCAACAAGTTTTTAGTTATTTTTATCTTTTATTCCAAATAGTTCAAGAAACACCACTACAAATGAGCAATATTTTGCACTGTTATACGATTTAATAAATCAGAAATTGATTACGTATTTTACTTCTTTATCTATTTTTTTTAACCAAAAATGCTTTGCTCTGATTAGGGGGTACTTGAATTAAAAAAATGTTCACAGGGTGTACATCACTGAAAAAAGGTTGAGAAGCACTGCCATAGTGTATTTATTCATCCTATGGTCACATATAGGACACGGGTTGTCTTACGTCAGTACCGGAAGTCATAAAATCAGCTGTTGTTTTGGGGATAATAGGGAAGTTCTTCTTTAGTTGCCGTCTTGTTTTATTGTATATTGTTGCCTTTGCAATTGTCAATGTTTACTTTTGTATGCAAATTAAATCAACAAAAAATCCCAATTTGGAACAATGTTTACGGACTGTAGTATTTGGGTCTCTATTAGACGCAATGGTTTTCAGTATCGGGACCATGATTTCGGTCCCAACTTCTTCACCGGGCCTCACATGGAAGGTACTTTTCCTTGTTGATGTCTCAAGAAGGACAGAAATACAAACACACACACACGCATTCTTGGTAGAAACCTTCTTGAGACCTCCCAAAAATGTCCACCTCTTTAGCACCACCCTTTATAGATATATAAAAATATTTGTATTTACAACATTTATAATCTATACTTACTATGCAAATATAAAAAAGTAAGCTTTTAGTTTTTTGGGGAATATTTTGTTTGTAATTGGTTTTTAATCATCATTATTTACTTCTGGTTATTACAGTATGTCTTTATATACATATTTGTTTTATTTTTTAAATTTGGATCAAAGGGGGTGCATTTGAATTTCTTACAAACACTTATTTCATATGTTGACCAGAGGGAGCATTTTTAAAACCGACAAAGTTTTCAGCACAGTCCCACTCAAGAACAGACAAACATTACAGGGAGACAGAACAGATCAGCCAACTTCTGCCGCCCCTTGAAAATATGGAAAACAGGTAAACCTTGAAGGAGGGGTGGAGTAGAAAAAGAAAAAATTCAGTCCAAGGCTGGACTCCCATGAAGGGGGTCCAGACTGAGACCAGGAAACAACCCTCAATATCCATACCACACACAAACAAAGAACACACAAGACTTGCAACAGAGTCAATTTGAAAAATCCCTCCTTTACGGGACCACCCTAATTTTGATAGAGTTCACCACCAGGGGTGCAAATGAGACATTCTCTATTAAATGCATTTGTTTTCCGTTTTGGGACCATGAGTTATGCCCCAACTTGTTTACCGCTCCTCATATGGAAGGTACTTTTCCTTGTTGATGCCTCAAGAAGGGTAGAAATACAAGAACACACACACACACACACACACACACACACACACACACATACATACACACACACGAAGAGGCAGAAAACCATTCAGATACGTCCTAAAATATTTGCCCTCAATTCGCTTCTGCGCTGACTCACGTGCTTTAACGCGATGAAGCAATTTCGCGACTAACCTGTTCAGTCCTGCCTCCAGTCAGCGTGGATGCTTTCACTAGTAAACACGCAGGGTGGGGGGGAAGTCTCACAGCGTGTCTCCGCTGACGCGCGCCCAACTCCGTGAAAGCTTTTGGAGTGAAAAGAAGTGGGGGGGAAAAGTTGGCCGCGTAATGCTTTTACGCAGCGACAATCCTCGCCTTCGCGTGGGGGGACATTGCTTCAAAATCAGCTGTTCCCGGGCAGGTATCCTGTGACGAGGGCTTCTGCTCGCTCCGCTTGAGTGAAGTGAAACGAACTGGAGTGGAGTGGAGTGCAGTGCTCTTCCAATGGCCCGCAGCGCTCTTGGCTGTGCGTAAAAGGAGCGCGCCGCTCCGCCTGTCAGAGGAGTGGAACTGGAGCGGTTGGTTGATTCTCAAGCTTCTGGGATTCTCTCTCTCTTTCTCTCTCTCTCTCCTCCTCCTCACGCAAAGCTCATGTGTCGGTTTTGTTCCTCCGTGGGAGGAGGGAGGGATGGGGAGCATCGTGCTGCGTTCACAAAACAGCAGTCCAAACAGCTGGACTGATTCTAGTCCACCGGCACAGACCTTTCTGATATTCCAGTGTTTTGGGGTTCCTCTTGATGGAAGTGTATATGGACCAAAGCGCCAAAATCTGGAGAAGAAGAAGTAGAAGAATAACTCGATGAGGCTAATTCCTAAATTAATTGCGTGTGAATGCTCCAATTCTGAAGTTGAACTGAAATGCTGAAAGAATGTAGTATGAATGTATGAATCGTTTGAACGTTGAAGAGTTTGGATTGCCAGGAAAACCGATATTTGGTTTGGAACTTTGGGAATCGTTCGTTTGAATGTCCAGGATGAGTGGAATGTGTTAATGTTGGAATGGTTTGAATAAAATGTGGGAATTGTGCAACTTGGAAAAATGTCCCATTAATTTTAATAGGAACTTTCTGGAAATGTGAAAATTTTGGGGAGAGTGGGATGTTTTGGGGGAAATGATTAGGAGCATGAATGTCCCGAATGAGATGAATTGGTTGGTGTTGGATTTGTTTAAATCGGTCAAGAAATGTTGTAGTAGCAGTTTTTATTTTAGAAATTCCTGGATTTTTGTGAAAACTGGGATTTTTTTTAGTTCCTTAACAAACTTATTTTTTGTCCAAAAAATGAGTGTTTTGATGGTGGATTGGTTGAAAAATGTGAAAGGCGTAATCAAACTTAAGAAGGGTGGAAATAGGTTACCAAAAACCGGGAAATTCTGGAAATTTGTTGAATGTGGAAAAACTGTAGTTTGGGAAAATGATTAGGAGCATGAATGTCCTGAATGAGATGAATATGTTGGTGTTGGAATTGTTTAAATCGGTCAAGAAATGTTGAAGTAGTGGCAGATTTTAATTGAGAATTTCCTGGAATTTTGGGAAAACCGGGATTTGTTCTCGTTCCTTAACCAACTTCGTTTTTGTCCTGAATATGAGGAATGTTTTGATGGTGGATTAGTTGAAATGGGTTGAAAAATGTGAAAGGAGTAGTCAAACTTAAGAAGGGTGGACATAGGTTACCAAAAAACAGGAAATTCTGGAAATTTGTTGAATGTGGAAAAATTGTAGTTTGGGAAAATGATTAGGAGCATGAATGTCCTGAATGAACTGAATTGGTTGGTGCTGGAATTGTTTAAATCGCTCAAGAAATGTTGAAATACAAACAGTTTTTAATTGGGAAATTTCCTGAAATTTTGGGAAAAAACGTATTTGTTCTAGTTCCTTAACCAACTTGTTTTTTGTCCTGAATAAGAGTGTTTTGACAGTGGATCGATTGAAATGGGTTGAAAAATGTGAAAGGAGTAGTCAAACTTAAGAAGGGTGGAAATAGGTTACCAAAAAACGGGAAATTCTGGAATTTTGTTGAATGTGGAAAAACTGTAGTTTAGGAGAAATGATTAGGAGCATTAATGTCCCGAATGAGATGAATATGTTGGTGTTGGAATTGTTTAAATCGATCAAGAAATGTTGAAGTAGTGGCAGTTTTTAATTGAGAATTTCTTGGAATTTTGGGAAAACCGGGATTTGTTCTCATTCCTTAACCAACTTCGTTTTTGTCCTGAATGAGGAATGTTTTGATGGTGGATCAGTTGAAATGGGTTGAAAAATGTGAAAGGAGTAGTCAAACTTAAGAAGGGTGGAAATAAGTTACCAAAAAACGGGAAATTCTAGAAATTGGTTGAATGTGGAAAAATTGTAGTTTGGGAAAATGATCAGGAGCATGAATGTCCTGAATGAGCTGAATTGGTTGGTGTTGGAATTGTTTAAAATCGGTCAAGAAATTTTGAAATACTAACAGTTTTTAATTGAGAAATTTCCTGAAATTTTGGGAAAAACCGTATTTGTTCTAGTTCCTTAACCCACTTGTTTTTTGTCCTGAATATGAGGAGTGTTTTGACAGTGGATCGGTTGAAATGGGCTGAAAAATGTGAAAGGAGTAGTCAAACTTAAGAAGGGTGGAAATAGGTTACCAAAAAACGGGAAATTCTGGAAATTTGTTGAATGTGGAAAAATTGTAGTTTGGTAAAATGATTATGAGCATGAATGTCCTGAATGAGATGAATTGGTTGGTGTTGGAATTGTTTAAATCGGTCAAGAAATGTTGAAGTAGTGGCAGTTTTGAATTGAGAATTTCCTGGAATTTGGGGAAAACCGGGATTTTTTCTAGTACCTTAACAAACTTGGATTTTTGTCCGGGATAAGAGAAGTGTTTTGACGGTGGATCGGTTGAAAAATGTGAAAGGAGTAGTCAAACTTAAGAAGGGTGGAAATAGGTTACCAAAAAACGGGACATTCTGGAAATTTGTTGAATGTGGAAAAATAGTAGTTTGGGGAAATGATTAGGAGCATGAATGTCCTGAATGAGCTGAATTGGTTGGTGTTGGAATTGTTTAAATCGGTCAAGAAAAGATGGAGTAGTAACAGTTTTTTAATTGAAAAATAGTAGCACGGAATTTCGGGAAAACTGGGAAATTTTCAAGTTCTTAAACAAACTTGTTTTATTGTCCTGAAATGGTTGGAGTTGGAATTTTTCAAAACGGTCGAAAAATGTTGAAGTAGTAACATTATTCATTCAAAAATGGTACTACGGAATTCCTGGAATTTCAGGGAAAAAGGAAATTTTTCGTTTTTTGTCTTAATTAAGAGGAATGTTTTGACAGTTGAAGTGGGTTGAAAAATGTGGAAGGAGTAGAAAAAAGGGTGGAAATGGGGCCTTGGAAAAGCAGGAATTCTGGAAAATGCTATAATTCTTTTTTAACTTGGAAAAGTTATAAAGGCCTACTGAAATGAGATTTTATTATTTAAACAGGGATAGCAGGTCCATTCTATGTGTCATACTTGATCATTTCGCGATATTACCATATTTTTGCTGAAAGGATTTAGTAGAGAACATCAACGATAAAGTTCGCAACTTTTGGTCGCTAATAAAAAAGCCTTGCCTGTACCGGAAGTAGCAGACGATTTGCGCGTGACGTCGCGGGTTGTGGAGCTACTCACATCCTCACATTGTTTACAATCATGGCCACCAGCAGCTAGAGCTATTCGGACGGAGAAAGCGACAATTTCCCCATTAATTTGAGCGAGGATGAAAGATTAGTGGATGAGGATAGTGAGAGCGAAAGACTAGAAAAAAAAAAAAAGGCGAGGGCAGCAAGATGTTATTAGACAAATCCCTTATATGCTTATCGTGTTGTTAGTGTTTTAGTGAGATTTTATGGGACCTGAAAGTTGGATGGGTGTGGCGTGGGATGTGGTAATAGTCCACAGCTGCAGGAGGACGCAAGCTCTGCTCATGTCTACGGTAAGAGCCGACTTATTAACACAATTTTTTCACCGAAACCTGCCGGTTGACATGTGGTCGGGAACCATGATCGCTTGACCGCTCTGATCCGTAGTAAAGCTTCACCTTCGGGAATTTTAAACAAGGAAACACCGGCTGTGTTGGTGTTGCTAAAGGCAGCCGCGAAACACCGCTTCCCACCTCCATCTTTCTTCTTTTTAGTCTCCATTATTAATTGAACAAATTGCAAAAGATTCAGCAACACAGATGTCCAGAATACTGTGTAATTATGCGATAAAAACAGACTACTTATAACTGGGATCGGGCTCGAAAAAAATGTCCACTACAACTGGTGACGTCACGCGAACGCGTCGTCATACCGCTACGTTTTCAACAGGATACTTCGCGGGAAATTTAAAATTGCATTTTAGTAAACTAAAAAGTCTGTATTGGCATGTGTTGCAATGATAATATTTCATCATTGATATATAAACTATCAGACTGTGTGGTCGGTAGTAGTGGCTTTCAGTAGGCCTTTAAAGGCCTACTGAAATAAGATTTTCTTATTCAAACGGGGATAGTAGGTCCATTCTATGTGTCATACTTAATCATTTCGCGATATTGCCGTATTTTTGCTGAAAGGATTTAGTAGAGAACATCGACGATAAAGTTCACAACTGGAGAAAAGCCCTGCCTCTACCGGAAGTCGCAGACGATGACGTCACATGTTGATGGCTTCTCACATATTCACATTGATTTTATTGGGAGCCTCCAACAAAAACAGCTATTCAGACCGAGAAAACGACAATTTCCCCATTAATTTGAGCGAGGATAAAAGATTTGTTTGAAGATATTGATAGCGACGGACTAGAAAAAGAAAAAAAAACGCGATTGCAATCGCGTTGCATTGAGACGGATTCATGTTTTTAGAGACATTTACTAGGATAATTCTGGGAAATCCCTTATCTTTTTATTGTGTTGCTAGTGTTTTAGTGAGTTAAATATTACCTGATAGTCGGAAGTGCCAACTCCCCTGACCTAAACCCCATAGAGAATTTGTGGGTATTGGGTAGAAGAAGCTGAAAGACACCAGACTCAATAATGCAAATGAGCTAAAGGCTGCTATTGAAGCATCCTGGGCATCCATAACACCTCAGCAATGCCACAGAATGATTGCCTCCATTGATACAGTAATGCGTGCAAAAAGATTTCCCAACGAGATACTGAATGCATTAATTGATATTTTCAAATGTTTGATTTTGTTTTACTGTTACAAATCTTTTTTTTACTTGGTCTGAGGAAAAATTCTAATTTTTTGAGATACGATTTTTGAGTTTTCTTAAGCTGTATGCCATAATCAGCAATATTAAAATAATTAAAGGCTTGCAATATTTCAGTTGTGTAATGAATCCAGAATGTATGACATTTTCATGTTTTTAGTTACATTACAGAAAATAAAAGGACTTTATCACAATATTCAAATTTTCTGAGACAGTCCTGTATGTATATATATATATATATGTATATATATATACCGTATTTCCTTGAATTGCCGCAGGGCATATAGTATGCGCCTGTCTTGAATTACCGCCAGGTCAAACTCATGACGCCACAAATGAAACTTCCCCTGTCATCATTTTCAAAATGGAGGAGGCTGATTTCAATGCCGGTAATTTGAAATCACATAAAGTGAAGAGGATTAAGAGCTAATCAGTAGGATTTAAGGTGCAACCATACATCACACTCAAATGTTTACAGCATACCTCTGGTAAGTGCTGGAGTGAGAAGAGGTTTTAAAATAATTAGCGCATGCTTACTTCTACCGCATGCCCTTGGTAAGCGCAGGAGTGAGAAGAGGTTTTAAATTAATTAGCACCCCGGCGGCAATTATATATATAATTTACTACCAGAAAATATATTTTCAAAAAATAAACTTTTTAGCTATGCTATGAAGCTAAACTACGTAGCTTAAATATATGTAGCTAAGCTAGAATGCTTAGCTACATGTGGTTAAGCTACATGTTATTATAAGCTACATGTATCTATTGTTTACTACCGCAAACAATGTTTCAAGAAAATACACTTTTTTAGCTAAGCTACGTAGCTCAGCTACATGTAGTTAAGCTACATGTTAGGACAATCTATTATTGTTTACTACCGGAAATTATATTTCAAGAAATTACACTTTCAGCTAAACTACAGTATGTAGCTTAGCTATGTAGCTGAGCTACAGTACATGTTAGGACCCTATATATCTATATTATTTACTCCGGGAAATTATATTTCAAGAAAAGACACTTTTTTAGCTAAGCTACACAGCATAGCTACATCTATTTAATGTTTTTACCAGAAATTAAATTTTTTTTAAAATACACTTTTTTAGCTAAGCTAGTTTAGCTACATGTAGCTAAGCTAAATAGCTTAGCTACATGTTAGGACCATATATCTATTGTTTACTACCGGAAATTATATTTCGCGAGAAGACACTTTTTTATCTAAACTACATAGCTTAACCACATGTAGCTAAGCTACATAGCTGACCTACATGTTAGGACCCCATATATCTATATTATTTACTATTGGAAATTATATTTCAAGAAAATACACTATTTTAGCTAAGCTACATAGCTGAGCTACATGTTAGGACCCCATATATCTATATTGTTTACAATCGGAAATTATATTTCAAGAAAAAGACACTTTTTTAGCTAAGCTACATAGCTTACGTACATGTTAGAACCAGAGATATATTGTTTAATACCAGAAATTATATTTCAAGAAAAGACACTTTTTTTTAGCTAAGCTAGTTTAACTACATGTTGCTAAGCTATGTGGCTTAACTACATGTAGCTAAGCTACGTAGCTTAACTACATGTAGCTAACCTACGTAGCTTAGCGACATGTTAGGACCATATATTTATTGTTTACTACCGTAAATTATATTTAGCGAAAATAAACTTTTTTAGCTAGGCTACGTAGTTTAACTACATGTTCCTAAGCTATGTGGCTTAGCTACATGTAGTTAAGCTACATAGTTTAGCAACATGTAGTTAAACTAGCTTAGCTAAAAAAGTGTCTTTTCTTGAAATATAATTTCTGGTAGTAAACAACATATCTATGGTTCTAACATGTAGGTAAGCTATGTAGCTTAGCTAAAAAAAGTGTCTTTTTCTTGAAATATAATTTCCGATAGTAAACAATATAGAGATATGGGGTCCTAACATGTAGCTCAGCTATGTAGCTTAGCTAAAAAAGACCATATATCTATTGTTTACTACCGTAAATTATATTTCGAGAAAAGACACTTTTTTAGCCAAACTACGTAGCTCAGCTACATGTAGTTAAGCTACATGTTAGGACAATCTATTATTGTTTACTACCGTAAATTATATTTAGCGAAAATAAACTTTTTTAGCTAGGTTAAGTAGTTTAACTACATGTTGCTAAGCTACGTGGCTTAGCTACATGTAGTTAAGCTACATAGTTTAGCAACATGTAGTTAAACTAGCTTAGCTAAAACAGTGTCTTTTCTTGAAATATAATTTCTGGTAGTAAACAACATATCTATGGTTCTAACATGTAGGTAAGCTATGTAGCTTAGCTAAAAAAAGTGTCTTTTTCTTGAAATATAATTTCCGATAGTAAACAATATAAAGATATGGGGTCCTAACATGTAGCTCAGCTATGTAGCTTAGCTAAAAAAGACCATATATCTATTGTTTCCTACCATAAATTATATTTTGAGAAAAGACACTTTTTTAGCCAAACTACGTAGCTCAGCTACATGTAGTTAAGCTACATGTTAGGACAATCTATTATTGTTTACTACCGGAAATTATGTTTCAAGAAATGACACTTTTTTTTAGCTAAGCTAGTTTAACTACATGTTTCTAATCTATGTAGCTTAGCTACATGTAGCTAACCTACATAGCTTAGAGGCATGTTAGGACCATTTATCTATTGTTTACTATTGTAAATTATTTTTCAAGAAAATAAACTTTTGTAGCTAAACTACGTAGCTTAGCTACATGTTGCTAAGCTACGTAGCTTTGCTACATGTAGCTAACCTACGTAGCTTAGCTACATAGCTTAGCTACATGTAGCTAACCTACGTAGCTTAGCTACATGTTAGGACCATATATTTTTTGTTTACTACCGCAAATTATATTTCGAGAAAATACACTTTTTTAGCTAAGCTACACAGCTTTGCTACATGTAGCTAACCTACGTAGCTTTGCTACATGTAGCTAACCTACGTAGCTTTGCTACATGTAGCTAACCTACGTAGCTTTGCTACATGTAGCTAACCTACGTAGCTTAGCTACATGTAGCTAACCTACGTAGCTTAGCTACATGTTTGGACCATATATTTTTTGTTTACTACCGCAAATTATATTTCGAGAAAAGACACTTTTTTAGCTAAGCTACGTAGCTCAGCTACATGGAGTTAAGCTACATATTAGGATCATATATTTCGTTCATCCTTGCTCAAATTAATGGGGAAATCGTCGCTTTCTCGGTCCGAATCGCTCTCGCTGCTGGTGGCCATGATTGTAAACAATGTGAGGAGCTCCACAACCCTTGACGTCACACGCACATCTCTGCTACTTCCTGTGCAGGTAAGGGTTTTTTATTAGCGACCAAAAGTTGCGAACTTTATCGTCGATGTTCTGTACTAAATAGTTCCAGAAAAAATATGGTAATATCGCTAAATGATCAAGTATGACACAGAATGGACCTGCTATCCCCGTTTAAATAAGAAAATCTCATTTCAGTAGGCCTTTAGCTACATGTAGCTAAACTATGTAGCTTAGCTACATGCTAGGAACATATATTTATTGTTTACTACCGGGAATTATATTTCGAGAAAATACACTTTTTTAGCTAAGCTACGTAGCTTAACTCCATTTTCCAGTAGCTTGTCATCACCGCAGCCGGCATCGTCCAAGAGGAGAAAATGACATTTTTGACGCGAACAAGACACAATGTTGTGAGGCACCAAAAGTGACCTCAGTGAAGTTTTTAGATGCTCTTTTCCTAGTTTTTTGGTAAATATGTTGACTTAATATTCACGGCTGCTCATTTACCTGTTTAGCGGCGGTCAGGTGGCGCCTCGTGGGAACACTGCCGCCAATTTGTTCTGGCAATTTCTCCAAGCTTCTGCGCATGTCTGGGCTCAAGACTCCACCTGCTGGTCAAATGTAGAATTACAACAAACGTAACGCGTGATGCCTTGGAATGTTGCGTTTAAGGCTCCTGGAAATGACAATGAATCACAATAAATGTTTGACAAAATCTTGTTTACTAGGTAAATCAAGAAAGTATAATAAATGATGTGTTATATATGTACATATATTGTGTGTTTGTATTTAGTCAAAATGAAGAGCAAAATTATGTCATTTTCACAATGATGTACAAAACAGAGGAGATTTAGTTAATTTTTTTTTTTTTACAAAACTTCTCCATTGTCGAACTATTTAAAAAGAATATATACAGAATTCGTTACTTTAATAAATGTAATGTTCACAGTGATAAATGCATTTGAAAATGGACTTTGCCGAGAATCGAATCGTTGGGCTACCAAAGTCTTGATGTCTATTATACAGCATTATTCACATGTGTGAATAAATACATAAAT
The DNA here is from genome assembly GCF_033978795.1 of Nerophis ophidion. Classification (NCBI taxonomy): domain Eukaryota; kingdom Metazoa; phylum Chordata; class Actinopteri; order Syngnathiformes; family Syngnathidae; genus Nerophis; species Nerophis ophidion. Next base: position 11,459,719 of record NC_084624.1, on the reverse strand, counting down.
ACAGTCTATTTTAGGGCGCTATTTAAATGTGAATAATATAAATCAAGTCTATTATACAACATTATTCACATGTGAATAACATAAATACAGTCAATTATACAGAATTGTTCACATGTAAATAACATAAATACAGTGGTAAAAAATGGATGGACAGTCTAATATGCAGCATTTTTCACATGTGAATAACATACATACAGTCTATTATACAGCATTATTAACATGTGAATAACACAAACACAGTCTATTATACAGAATTATTCACATGTGAATAACATAAATACAGTCTATTATACGGCATTATTAACATGTAAATAACATAAATACAGTGGTAGGAAATGGATGGATGGACAGTCTAATATACAGCATTATTCACATGTGAATAACATAGATACAGTCTATTATACGGCATTATTCATGTGTGAATAACATAAATACAGTCTATTATACAGCACTATTCACATGTGAATAACAAATACAGTCTATTATACAGCATTATTCACATGTGAATAACACAAATACAGTCTATTGTACGGTATTATTCACATGTGAATAACACAAATACAGTCAATTGTATGGTATAAGTCACGTGTGAATAACATAAATACAGTCTATTATACGGAATTATTCACGTGTGAATAACGTAAATACAGTCTATTGTACGACATTATTCACATGTGAATAACACAGTCTATTATAAGGCATTATTCACATATGAATAACACAAACAGTCTATTGAACGGCATTATTCACATGTGAATAACATAAATACAGTCTATTGAACGGCATTATTCACATGTGAATAACATAAATACAGTCTATTGTATGGTATAAGTCACGTGTGAATGACATAACTACAGTCTATTATACGGCATTATTCACATGTGACTAACATAAATACAGTCTATTGTACGGTATTATTCACATGTGAATAACACAAATACAGTCTATTGTATGGTATAAGTCACGTGTGAATAACATAAATACAGTCTATTATACGGCATTATTCACGTGTGAATAACGTAAATACAGTCTATTATACAGTATCATTCACGTGTGGCTAACAAATACAGTGGTAGACAATGGATGGATGGACAGTCAATTATACAGCATTAATCCCATGTGAATAACATAAATACAGTCTATTATTCAGCAAGATTCACATGTGAATGATATAAACACAGTCTATTATACGGTATTATTCACCTGTGAATGACATACCTACAGTCTATAATAAGGCATTATTCACATGTGAATAACATAAATACAGTCTATTATACGGTATTATTCACATGTGAATAACACAAATACGGTCTATTGTACGGCGTTATTCATTTGTGAATAACATAAATACAGTCTATTATATAGCATTATTTACGTGTGAATAAAATAAATACAGTCTTTTATAAGGCATAATTCACATGTGAATAACATAAATACAGTCTATTATAAGGCACTATTCACATGTTAACACAAACAGTCTATTGTACAGCATTATTCAGATGTGAATAACATAAATACAGTCTATTATAAGGCACTATTCACACTATTCAGTTTATTATACAGCATTATGTATGTGTGAATGACATAATTACAGTCTATTATACGGCATTATTCATGCGTGAATAACGCAAATAGTCTATTGTACAGTATTAGTCATGTGTGATTAACAGATACAGTGTATTATATAACCCTAACCCTAACCCTAACTGTCAGAGAGAGTTTCAATTCACACCTCCGGGAGAACTTTGAACATGTCACGAGGGAGGTGCGGGACATTGAGTCCGAGTGGACCATGTTCCGAACCTCTATTGTCGAGGCGGCTGATTGGAGCTGTGGCCGCAAGGTTGTTGGTGCCTGTCGTGGCGGTAATCCCAGAACCCGTTGGTGGACACCAGCAGTGAGGGATGCCGTCAAGCTGAAGAAGGAGTCCTATCGGGTTCTTTTGGCTCATAGGACTCCGGAGGCAGTGGACGGGTACCGACGGGCCAAGCGGTGTGCAGCTTTAGCGGTCACGGAGGCAAAAACTCGGACATGGGAAGAGTTCGGGGAAGCCATGGAAAACGACTTCCGGACGGCTTCGAAGCGATTCTGGACCACCATACGGCGCCTCAGGAAGGGGAAGCAGTGCACTATCAACACCGTGTATGGTGCGGATGGTGTTCTGCTGACTTCGACTGCGGATGTTGTGGATCGGTGGAGGGAATACTTCGAAGACCTCCTCAATCCCACCAACACGTCTTTCTTTGAGGAAGCGGTGCCTGGGGAATCTGTAGTGGACTCTCCTATTTCTGGGGCTGAGGTCGCTGAGGTAGTTAAAAAGCTCCTCGGCGGCAAGGCCCCGGGGGTGGATGAGATCCGCCCGGAGTTCCTTAAGGCTCTGGATGCTGTGGGGTTGTCTTGGTTGACAAGACTTTGCAGCATCGCGTGGACATCGGGGGCGGTACCTCTGGATTGGCAGACCGGGGTGGTGGTCCCTCTCTTTAAGAAGGGGGACCGGAGGGTGTGTTCCAACTATCGTGGGATCACACTCCTCAGCCTTCCCGGTAAAGTTTATTCAGGTGTACTGGAGAGGAGGCTTCGCCGGATAGTCGAACCTCGGATTCAGGAGGAACAGTGTGGTTTTCGTCCTGGTCGTGGAACTGTGGACCAGCTCTATACTCTCGGCAGGGTTCTTGAGGGTGCATGGGAGCTTGCCCAACCAGTCTACATGTGCTTTGTGGACTTGGAGAAGGCATTCGACCGTGTCCCTCGGGAAGTCCTGTGGGGAGTGCTCAGAGAGTATGGGGTATCGGAATGTCTTATTGTGGCAGTCCGCTCCCTGTATGATCAGTGTCAGAGCTTGGTCCGCATTGCTGGCAGTAAGTCGGACACGTTTCCAGTGAAGGTTGAACTCCGCCAAGGCTGTCCTTTGTCACCGATTCTGTTCATAACTTTTATGGACAGAATTTCTAGGCGCAGTCAAGGCGTTGAGGGGTTCCGGTTTGGTGGCCACGGGATTAGGTCTCTGCTTTTTGCAGATGATGTAGTCCTGATGGCTTCATCTGGCCGGCATCTTCAGCTCTCATTGGATCGGTTCGCAGCCGAGTGTGAAGCGACCGGAATGAGAATCAGCACCTCCAAGTCCGAGTCCATGGTTCTCGCCCGGAAAAGGGTGGAGTGCCATCTCCGGGTTGGGGAGGAGACCCTGCCCCAAGTGGAGGAGTTCAAGTACCTAGGAGTCTTGTTCACGAGTGGGGGAAGAGTGGATCGTGAGATCGACAGGCGGATCGGTGCGGCGTCTTCAGTAATGCGGACGTTGTATCGATCCGTTGTGGTGAAGAAGGAGCTGAGCCGGAAGGCAAAGCTCTCAATTTACCGGTCGATCTACGTTCCCATCCTCACCTATGGTCATGAGCTTTGGGTCATGACCGAAAGGATAAGATCACGGGTACAAGCGGCCGAAATGAGTTTCCTCCGCCGGGTGGCAGGGCTCTCCCTTAGAGATAGGGTGAGAAGCTCTGCCATCCGGGAGGAGCTCAACGTAAAGCCGCTGCTCCTCCACATCGAGAGGAGCCAGATGAGGTGGTTCGGGCATCTGGTCAGGATGCCACCCGAACGCCTCCCTAGGGATGTGTTTAGGGCACGTCCAGCTGGTAGGAGGCCACGGGGAAGACCCAGGACACGTTGGAAAGACTATGTCTCCCGGCTGGCCTGGGAACGCCTCGGGATCCCCCGGGAAGAGCTAGACGAAGTGGCTGGAGATAGGGAAGTCTGGGCTTCCCTGCTTAGGCTGCTGCCCCCGCGACCCGACCTCGGATAAGCGGAAGATGATGGATGGATGGATGGATGGATGGTGTATTATAGGGCATTATATACATGTGAATTACATAAATACAGTCTATTATACAGCAATATTCACATGTGAATAACAAAAATAAAGTCTATTATAGGGCATTATTCACATGTGAATATCATAAGTATAGTCTATTATACAGCATTATTCACATGTGAATAACAAAAATACAGTCCATTATAGGGCATTATTCACATGTGAATAACAAAAATACAGTCTATTTATACAGCATTATTCCCATGTGAATAACAAAAATACAGTCTATTATAGGGCATTATTCACATGTGAATTACATAAATCTAGTCTATTATACAGCATTATTCACATGTCCATCCATCCATTTTCTACCGCTTATTCCCTTTCGGGGTCGCGGGGGGCGCTGGCGCCTATCTCAGCTACAATCGGGCGGAAGGCAGGGTACACCCTGGACAAGTGAATAACAAAAATACAGTCTATTATACAGCAATATTCACATGTGAATATCATAAGTATAGTCTATTATACAGCATTATTCACATGTGAATAACAAAAATACAGTCCATTATAGGGCATTATTCACATGTGAATATCATAAGTATAGTCTATTATACAGCATTATTCACATGTGAATAACAAAAATACAGTCTATTATAGGGCATTATTCACATGTGAATTACATAAATCTAGTCTATTATACAGCATTATTCACATGTGAATAACAAAAATACAGTCTATTATACAGCAATATTCACATGTGAATAACAAAAAATACAGTCTATTATAGGGCATTATTCACATGTGAATAACAAAAATACAGTCTATTATACAGCATTATTCCCATGTGAATAACAAAAATACAGTCTATTATAGGGCATTATTCACATGTGAATAACATAGTTATAGTCAAGTATATGGCATTATTCAATGTGAATAATATAAATGCTAATGCTAATGAGCTGTCCCACGCTTCTCTCCCACAGAGCGTCTGCCTCTGAAAGTCCGGTCCCAAACGGAGGGTGGAGTGGTTCTACCAGCGACGCGGTCTCTCCGCCCTCCACACACGGGGCACTCCCTGCAGGGCAAACAGCGCACAAAAGCTGGGCAAACACCTCCCCAGCGAGGGCCGGGAGGATCCCCCCCCCCCCCCCCCCCCCCCGTCCTGGAGCAACTATTAATAGCAGCCATGGCAACAATGCCTGTGACACGCAGGAATGCATCCAGTCGGGGCGTCAGACGGGCCACAAAGGCAGGAGGGTGGAGGTGAGAGGTCAGCGGGGAGTGATTGATGTTTTTGTTGTGCAGGTGAAGTCCAAGGTGACACCTGCGCGGCAGAGCCAACACAGGAGCTCAGACCAGAACTGGTTTTCTCGTCAACAATATTGACATTGTTGTGTTCGGAGTCGGCAGTGAACACTGAGCGCCATGCTGGGAATAAGTCGAGGACAGTGGAAGCTCCATTTAACAACCTCTCTTAGGTTTACGAACAATTGCACCAAATATGGTCACTTCCTGTTGACATCCTGTACACAGCATTACCAAGAGCTTCGGCGGTGATCTCCACTTCAGGCGTGTTTATTTCCACAATTGTTATATAAACCCCAAACCAGTGAAGTTGGCACCTTGAGTAAATGGTAAACAAAAAAAAATACAACGAGGCCAGTCTAGTACCCGCGCTCTTG
>NC_084624.1:11421729-11451729 GCF_033978795.1 Nerophis ophidion | reverse complement strand
CGGACCAATTTTATGGAGGTGAAGATTTCATTTTCCAACATGACTTGGCACCTGCACACAGTGCCAAATCTACCAGTACCTGGTTTAAGGACCATGGTACCCCTGTTCTTGATTGGCCTGCAAACTCACCTGACCTTAACCCCATAAAAAACCTATGGGGTATTGTGAAGCAGAAGATGCGAGATGCCAGACCCAACAATGCCGAAGAGCAGAAAGGCCACTATTAAAGCAACCTGGGCTCTCATAACACCTGAGGAGTGCAACAGACTGGTGGACTCCAAGCCACGCCGTATTGCGGCAGCAATTCAGGCAAAAGGAGCTGCAACTAAGTATTGATTGCCGTACATGCTGAAACTTTCCATGTTCTTACTTTTCAGTTGGCCCACATTTCTAAAAAAATATTTTTTGGTACGAGTCGTAACTAATATTCTAATTCTCTGAGATACTGAATTTGGGATTTTCAGTAATTGTCAGTACTAATCATCAAAATTTAAAGAAATAAACATTTCAAATATATCACTATGTGTGTAATGAATTGATATAATATGTAAGTTTCGCGTTCTGAATATAATTACTGAAATAAATCAACTTTTTCATGATATTCTAATATGAACAGCACCTGTATATATACACACACATATACATACATATATGTACATATACATATATACACACATACATTTACACACACATATATGTATACATGCATATATATACATACATATATATATATATATATATATATATATATATATATATATACTGTAGTGTATATATACACTACAGTAAGTAGGTCAAATAAGTTAGACATGCTTTTATTCACAAGGTCTATGCAGGGAACTACAGGCTCCAGGTCTGTAGATGACGTCACACCAGGAGGGGCGACATAACGAGTCTGGGGATGGAAAGTCCAATTAGTTAGTTATTAAGTTATTAATCTCCACATCACTCCAGACGTCATTGATATGATGACAAATGGCTGCTGGATTCATTTCCAGCAGCAAACAAACATAAGTTTGGAACTAAAGTCATAGGAGTTTCTTAAGCGCAAAAATTATGACTAAAGTGTTAAAGCTGTATTTTCATTTGCACTTTAATTTTATTGACTGTTTAATTAAAAAAAAACATTTATATCATCATTTATCATTAATTTATTTAGAACAGTCAATATTTGTATGTCATCTTTTTTTTGAAGTCCCTACTTATGCAGTAGTATTCATTTTTAGCTGTTAAGTTTGTATTTTCCAGGTTGAATACAACTCAAATCAAGTTTCAGATTCAGTGTTAAAATCGGAGCGGGGCCCCGGGGCCCTCTGTCGTGGAAAAGTTGGGACAAGTGGCATCAAAAAGGTAAGGAACCCCTAATCTAGGAGGTTGGACCAGCTCCTTGTAACCATGGAAACCACAACACAAAGCAACTTTCTCCCTCTTCCATGTAACTTACACACACTTGTTGACATTCCTCTGTGTGTGTGTGTGTGTGTGTGTGTTGTGCAAACATTGTCACGCTCACACAACCTTCAACAAGTTGGTGGCTCAGCGTGATGGATGATGTCAGCGTGATGGATGATGTCGCCGTGATGGATGATGTCGACGCGCTCGCCACACGCAATGTTTCCACTTAAGTCATCAGATCAGCTCTTATCAGCAGTCAGATGGACTTGCAGCTGAATGTTGTCCGTCAACACGCTGTCATCACTCGAGGGGCGGAGCCAGATGTCGTGTGGGCGGGGTTTCCAGTTGACCTCTTATTGTAGCGCGTGGTTACTCACTGCTGACTCAGCTGAAATATGGATCATTTACAGTAGGAATTATAATACATGGAGGGCGTGGCTTGAATTGCAGTTCAACCAATCAGATATTTAATGGTTTTTCAGATGTATTTTGTAGCAATTTGATTAATTTATGATTTTAAAAAAAATATATATATACATATATACACACAGACACACACAAACACATATATTTTTTAAATAAATATACATTTATAATAAAACAATACATATAACATTTTAAAAAGGATAATGATGAATTCGACATTTATCACTACTCACATATAAAATATTTATAAAGGCAAATCAGGAAATGACGGTCATGAAACAATTTCAAAATGCTAAATTATGGCTAAAAACAATACTTTAAAAATATAAAATAAAATAAAAATATTTAATACATAAAATAAAATACGCATTAAAAAATTAAATTTTTATGATTAATAAATATTATATTTTATTAATAAATATATATATATTTTTTAAAAGACGTGAAGAATGATATGTGGTCAAAAAATATTTTCCAAATTATTTAAAGCTAGAAAACAAAATACTTTGAAAATAAAGATGAAACAACTACAAATGTATATTTAATAAATAAAATAAGCACCTTAATGAATTTTAAAATATTTATTTAAAAAAAAAAAACATTATGAAAATGCATAAATCAAGGACTGACATAATTTGGTTTGTTTCTGGTTTAGTTCTGTTTTTGTATCACCTCTGGTTAATTTGTCTTCCTTAGTTCCTGGTGGCACTTCCTGTTTGTTCCGTTTCCTTGCCAACGTATTTGTGTCACCTGCCTTCTGTTTGTCACGCGCACCTGTGCCCTTTTTGTTCCTTCAGAGTCGCAGTGTAATTTGCTTTTCATGCAACAGGTGATGTCGCTATCCCCGCTTGTGGTACATACCTTTTGATACTTGTTAGCTTCCACGCTATTCGTTTGTGTATTTCCCTAGCTCACATGCTAGCGTCTTTTGTTCCTTCTAGCTCACATGCTAGTTCTGTTGTTTTTTGTCTATAGTGCCTTTGTGCAAGTGTTTTTGTTCTTAGTTTGTTTTATAGTATAAATAAATCATTTCCTACCGTTACACTGTGTCTTATCCGACTGCATCATGAGAGACTGCATCACAGAAATAACTTCAAAATGCATATTTAGAGCTAAAAACAAAATACCTTAAAAATAAAACAAATATATAATAATAAAATGATCAGTTAAAAAGCATTTTAATGGTGAATTACATTTTTTGATTAATCAATTAAATATAAAAAACATTATGAAAAGACAAATCAAGAATAACATATGGTCATGAAACACATTATAGCTAAAACAATACCTTAAAAATAAAAATGAAATAAAATAAAAATAAATAATGAATAAAATAAGCATTTAAAAATTTAATTTTATGATATTCAATTAATTACATTATGAAAAGACAAAATAAAGGATGAAATATATAGTCATTAATGTTTTCAAAATGGTATTTTAAAGCGAGAAACAAAATACTTTGAACATAATTATAAAACACTTGGACACCTTTATGAATTTTTAAATGTTTAAGGTTAATCAATTATTTGTAAAAAAAAACAAAAACATGAAAATGCATAAATCAAGAATAACTGCCATGAAATAACGTCAAAATACTAATTTAGAGCTAAAAACGAAATACCTTAAAAGTAAAAAATAAAACTAATGTTTAATATTAAAACATGCAGTTGAAAATCATTTTAACGGTGGACTTTTTTGATTAATCAATTAATAAAAAATAAAAAAATGAAGACAAATCAAGGATGACATATGGTCATTAAATAATTTTCTAAATGCTAATTTAAAGCTAAAAACAAAATACTATAAAAATATGATAAATATAAAACATAAGATTTTTTAAAATCACATTACTTGTTGGCTAATTAAATTTATTTTAAGATTAATCAATTAAATATAAAAACATAAATCATGAATGCCATAGTTATTAATTTCAAAAAGCTAGTTTAAAGCTAAAAACCAAATACTGCCAAAATAAAAACTACAAAATTATGATTAATAAATAAAAGTATTTATAAAGCACTTTTAAAGGGCGAATTTGACATTTTTGAGATTAAAAAACATTGTGAAAATGAATTAATCAAGAATTCTATATAATTTCAAAATGCCAATACTAAATACTTTAAAAATAAATATGTAAAAAACAAACATAAAAAATATTTAAATATAAAAATGGCTAATTCCTCATTAATTAAATGTATAACAATCACATATAGTGATGAAAGCATGATTAGAGGCTAATTGAAAACTAAAAGCAAAATAGTGCATCCATAGGAAGTGAGCATGCAGCTTCCACTCCTGTGGGAAAAACCTTCTTCAGGGAATTTGTGTCCATTCATCCGGTGGAGCATTGTTGAGGTCAGAGGTCACTGATTTGACCCCCAGATAAGATTGCTGGCTCGCCATCTCTGTTCCACTGCAACCTCACTGTTTGATCGGGTTGAGGTCAGGGCCCTCAACTTCTCCAGCCAAGAGAATAAGGGGACTATCTAAAACCGACGGACTTTTGTCTTATCATTAAGAAATCATTTAAAACAAGGGTGTCCAAACTTTTCACGATATTGTGACCCTCCTTTTTGTCCCGCTTTGTCTAAATCCTCTTAACAGAACTAAAAAAAGGGAACCATTTTAAAGTGTTGGATCATTTTGAGCTTTTTCTACCAAATAAAGTCAATATTCATCTTCTCCTGCACCTTTTCTTTGAACTGTTTTCTGAGCGAGGGCAATGGCTGTTTACGACCCCCTTTCCTTTAGAAACAGCTCTTGCCAGATAATCAGGGAAAGTCCAAATAAAAGTGGAGGCCTACAATCATTTGTCAGAGCGTGGTGGGAGACTGTACAAAGAGTACAGCCCAGACGTTTCTCCTCAATGAGCTAAATTGAATTCTGTTTCTGTTTAATTCCTTGCTTCTTGTCTTGTTTAATAGATGTTATCAGTGTTTGAACCTGGCAGGGACAACTAATTTATTAAAATTTTTTGGAATGCTTTACCTAAAATGTTAAGACTTCAAATACCAGCACAAGATTAATTATTGTTTTTTTGACCTATATTTGGTTTCTGACTTGATTTCTAGTAAAAAAAAACTTTACCATTTTTGTTAGGACTTGGACATTTGTGTCAACACCTGTACTTGTACGGCCTATTATGTCATCTTTAGTGTGACTCTAGACGTTTACACTGCACGCCAAGTCGGATTTGTTCGAGTTTGGCGAGCCACAAATGACGTATTTTTGGACGAATGAGGATTCACAACCTTATCTTTTTGAAGCGGAGGATGAGCTGTTGCTTAGAGAAGTGAGCACGTAGGAAGAGTGAGATGTTGGAGCAGACTGAAGCCGAGAGAGTGAGGTGAAAGTGACGACTAGAAATGTGGAACCTGGAGACGAGTTATTTTGACATAAATGGAGTGCTTACCCAAAACCTGGAGACGAGTTATTTGGACATAAATGGAGTGCTTACCCAAAACCTGGAGATGAGTTATTTGGACATAAATGGAGTGCTACCCAGAATCGACAATAAATGTACCTGGGCCATCATTTGACCCCCTGTTCACCTCCTGGGAGGTCAGGGGAGCAGTGAGCAGCAGTGGTGGCCGCGCCCGGGAATCATCTTTGGTGATTTAACCCCCAATTCCAACCTTTGATGCCGAGTGCCAAACAGGGAGGTAAACTGTCCCATTTTTTATAGTCTTTGGTATGACTCGGCCGGGGTTTGAACTCACGATCTACCGATCTCAGGGCGGACACTCTAAACACAAGGCCACTGAGCAGGTGTATTACAACCGCAAACATGTTTCATGTTGTTGTAAAAGCTTTATCTCTTGCCGTAATTAGCTTTTACAGCTAATACTGTAGCACTCCAATGTGTTAGTACGCTAGAAAAAGAGTTCCTCGGTGTTCACTCTTATAAAAAAAAATGTCTATGGTTTGGTTATTATACAGCTTACAGAACGTAAATCAAGTATTGTTGACACTTTTTGAATGCATTTTTAAAGCGATTTAAAGGTAGACTTGATTGCTAACATTAGCTGCATTGCTAGGTACCTAGAACGAGACAATTTTTATATGTTAGACTGCACACAAAAAAAAAGTTTGTCTTTTTGGCTCTCATAAAGATTGAGAACGATAGCAAAAGTCCCAAAAAAGCGCAGTTCCCTTTTAACAGTCATAAAAAGATTACAAAATCCAACAAATATTTTACACATAAACATCCATTCATACTTTATATTCACCTAAAAACACTCATTTTTAAGGTGTGGCAACTTTTATTTTATTTTTTAGTAGTAGCAGGAGCAACTTTCTTTTTATTTCCACTTTATCAGAGTGCGCATGCAAGTGCCGTCAGGGCCAAATTGAGGCCACATTGTGGCCATGAGGATTCACAACTTTATCTTTTTGAAGCTGAATATACTGAGGATGAGCTGTTGCTCAATAGTTAATTTTGTGCAGGTATTAAAAAACTTAAAGGCCTACTGAAACCCACTACTACCGACCACGCAGTCTGATAGTTTATATATCAATGATGAAATATTAACATTGCAACACATGCCAATACGGCCGGTTTAGTTTACTAAATTGCAATTTCAAATTTCCCGCGAGGTATCCTGTTGAAAACGTCGCGGAATAATGACGCGTATGCGTGAAGTCTCGGGTGGTAGCCGACATGTTCTCCCAGCAAAGAACACGGCTAAAAGTAGTCTGTTTATATTGCGTAATTACAGAGTATTCTGGACATCTGTGTTGCTGAATCTTTTGCAATTTGTTCAATTAATAATGGAGACTATAAAGAAGAATGCTGTTGGTGGAAAGCTGTGGATTGCAGCTGCCGTTAGCAAAACAAACACAACCGGTGTTTCTTTGTTTGTTGTGAAGCTTTTATATGGAACAGCAGTCAAGCGAACATGTTTCTCTACCACATGTCAACCATTGGATGAGAAAATTGTGATATTAAGTCGGCTCTCACCGGAGACTTGAGCGGAGTTTGCGTCCTCCTGCAGCAGCTGTGACTTTCTTGGCTCCTTCATGGCTTCCCTCAGAGACACTGGCGGTCACCGCAGCCCTACGACTTTCAGGTATGACTTTATAATCTCACTAAAACACTAGTAACACAATAGGCAGATAAGGGATTTTCCAGAATTATCCTATTAAATGTGTCAAATAACATCTAAATCGCTCCCACTGCCGTCGCCTTTTATTTCATTTTTTCTAGTGCTTCACTCTAACTTTCCTCATCCACAAATCTTTCATCCTCACTCAAATTAATGGGGAATTGTCCCTTTCTTTGTCTGAATCCCTCTTGCTGCTGGTGCCCATGATTGTAAACAATCGTCTGCTACTTCCGGTACAGGCAAGGCTTTTTTATAGTAACCAAAAGTTGCAAACTTTATCGTCGATGTTCTCTACTAAATCCTTTCAGCAAAAATATGGCAATATCGCGAAATGATCAAGTATGACACATAGAATGGACCTGCTATCCCTGTTTAAATAAGAAAATCTCATTTCAGTAGGCCTTCAACCTGTAATGGGCCACACCTGTGCGGAGTCTGATAAAGATCACATTTTACTTGGAGAACATTTTATTTTGTAAATATCTGACTTGGCCCACTTTGGCCTGCAGTGTAAACGTAGTCAACGTGTTTTTGGAACTTGACATCGGGTAGAATAGCAACTACTCTCGTGGATCTCAATAAACAGACCCTTTTAAAGAGTATCAGTGCCGTGTCAATGCAGGTAGCGAGTGTGCCTTATACTCACTGAAAAGGAGGCGTGTCCCGAGACTTTCCCACAAGGGCGGTGCTGCCTTTGTGATCCAGGCGGCTACACCCAGTTCCTAGGGTACGCTGCAGGTGGTCCAGGACAGGACACAGGAGATCCTCCCAGATGAGCAAACATAAACACGGACTAAGTCCTCCATTTTTCTCCCTTGTCATTCCGCCTTTTTATGAGGTTCAGTTTCAGTCCCGGGTGTCATGGCCTCTCCGAGTCCTCTGAGAGGAGGCGGGGCAGAGAACCTGTCGCTCACAATAAAAGGACCCCTCCTCTGAGGCGCTGCAGGCTTGTTCTCACCAGCGGCCTGCAGGAGTCTCATGTGGCAAATATGGTCTCGGAGGGAGGGGTTGTTAGGGTGAACACCGAGGTGTGACTTTTAGGGGGGCTCCGGCACCCAATTAACAGCAGGATGGGTGGGTCCCCGGCCCGGCCCGGCTTTTAAAGGGGCTCTCGCCTCCCAGCAGACTCCAGCTGGACACTCCTCTGGTTTCTCCAGTGCGGCTGACAACTGGTGTGTTCACGGCGGCCCCAACAATAAAAGAGCGAGTGCCACACAGGAGACGAGGATCACAACAATGAAGGAGGCTGATGGAATCATATCAATGCACATTAATTCGGGCTGGGAATCTTTCGATTCGATTCAGAATCAATACTTTCGTTTTTTTTTCCTTTAAATAACATTGGGTGACAGTTCTATGATGAACTACATTCCTCTATAAAATAGATAATAGCGCCAATAAATGTAGACATTACTTACAAGAAAACTGGTTTTATGGAATAAAATGCCACCCAAACATTTACTGACGTCAAATACAAATGAGTCAAAAACAAATGAGTCACAAATAAGTGAAATACACATGAGTCAAACACTGATGAGTCAACACACAGTAAGTCACAAATAAGTCAAATACAAATGAGTCACAAATAAGTAAAAGACAAATGAGTCAAACACAAATGAGTCAAATACAAGTCACAAACACAAATGAGTCAGATAAAAACACATCAAATACAAATAAGTCACAAACGAGTCAAACACAAGTACGTCACAAACACAAACAAGTCAAATACTGAGTCACAAACACAAACGAGTCAAATACAAATGAGTCTTAAACACAAATGAGTCAAATACAAATCACAAACACAAACGAGTCGAATACAAATAAGTCACAAACGAGTCAAACACAAACGAATCAAATACAAGTAAGTCACAAACACAAATGAGTCAAAGACAAATATACAAATGAGTCAAACAAATGAGTCAAATACAAAATAGTCAAATACATCAAATACAAATAAGTTAAACGAGTCCAACACAAACGACTGAAATACAAGTAAGTCACAAACACAAACAACTCAAATACTAATGAGTCACAAACACAAACGAGTCAATTACAACTGATTCAAATACAAAATCATCAAATACAAATAAGTCACAAACGAGTCAAATACAAATCAGTCACAAACAAACGAGTCAAGTACAAATTAGTCAAATACATCAAATACAAATAAGTTAAACAAGTTAAAAACAAACGAGTCAAACCCAAACAAATCAAATACAAGTAAGACACAAACACAAATGAGTCAAATACAAATACATCCCAAATGAGTCAAACACAAACGAGTCAAATACATCACAATAAGTCAAACACAAACAAGTCAAATACAAGTGAGTCAAATACATCCATACAAATAAGTCACAAACGAGTCAAATACAAGTAAGTCACAAACAAAAATGAGTCAAATACAAATACATCAAATACAAATAAGTCACAAGCTAGTCAAACCCAAGCGAGTCAAATACAAGTCACAAACACAAATGAGTCAAATCCATCCATCCATCCATCCATTTTCTACCGCTTATTCCCTTTTGGGGTCGCAGGGGGCGTTGGCGCCTATCTCAGCTACAATCGGGTGGAAGGCAGGGTACACCCTGGACAAGTCACCACCTCATCACAGGGCCAACACAGATAGACAGACAACATTCACACACTAGGGCCAATTTAGTGTTGCCAATCAACCTATCCCCAGGTGCATGTCTTTGGAAGTGGGAGGAAGCCACGGTGGCAGAGGGGTTAGTGCGTCTGCCTCACAATACGAAGAGTCAAATACAAGTGAGTCAAATACAAACGAGTCAATTACAAGAAAGTCACAAACACAAATGAGTCAAATACAAATAAGGCACAAACTAGTCAAACACAAACAAGTCAAACACAAATGAGTCAAACACAAGTAAGTCAAACACAAATGAGTCAAACACAAATACATTTAACACAAATAAGTCACAAGCTAGTCAAACCCAAACGAGTCAAATACAAGTAAGTCACAAACACAAATGAGTCAAATACAAGTGAGTCAAATACAAATAAGTCACAAACGAGTCAAACACAAACAAGTCAAACACAAGTCACAAACACAAATGAGTCAAATACAAGCAAGTCACAAACACAAATGAGTCAAATACAAGCAAGTCACAAACACAAATGAGTCAAATACAAGTGAGTCAAATACAAATAAGTCACAAACGAGTCAAACACAAACAATTCAAACACAAGTAAGTCACAAACACAAACGAGTCAATACAAGTAAGTCACAAACACAAATGAGTCAAATACAAGTGAGTCAAATACAAATAAGTCACAAACGAGTCAAACACAAACAAGTCAAACACAAGTAAGTAACAAACACAAACGAGTCAAATACAAGTCGCAAACACAAATGAGTCAAATATAAGTGAGTCAAATACAAATAAGTCACAAACGAGTCAAACACAAACAAGTCAAACACAAGTAAGTAACAAACACAAACGAGTCAAATACAAGTCGCAAACACAAATGAGTCAAATATAAGTGAGTCAAATACAAATAAGTCACAAACGAGTCAAACACAAACAAGTCAAACACAAATGAGTCAAACACAAGTAAGTCAAACACAAATGAGTCAAATACAAGGAAGTCAAACAAACGAGTCAAATACAAACGAGTCACAAACACGAATGAGTCAAATACAAATACACCAAATACAAATAAATCACAAGCTAGTCCAACACAAACGAGTCAAATACAAGCAAGTCACAAACACAAATGAGTCTATCAATGCTTATGTACATGTGCATTGTTAGTTTGAATGCATCTTCAAAATACTTTTTCAAAAACCTTTTCACGTTGTCATGATGGGGTATCGTTTGTAGAATTTTGAGGAAACATAACTGAAGTATGTCAGCACGGTGACAGAGGGGTTAGTGCGTCTGCCTCACAGTACGAAAGGTCCTGGGTTCGATCCCGGGCTCTTTCTGTGTGGCGTTTGCATGTTCTCCCCGTGACTGCGTGGGTTCCCTCTGGGTACTCCGGCTTCCTCCCACCTCCAAAGACATGCACCTGGGGATAGGCCCCTCCCACTTCCAAAGACATGCTCCTGGGGATAGGCCCCTCCCACTTCCAAAAACATGCACCTGGGGATAAGTTGATTGGCAACACTAAATCGTGTGTGAATGTTGAGGTGGCGACTTGTCCAGGGTGTAAGGGCCTTCTGCCCAATTGTAGCTGTGATAGGCTCCAGCGACCCCGAAGATAATAAGCGGTAGAAAATGGATAACAGAAGTGAGTACTTACCAGACTCAATAGACCAGCTGCTCCCAAAGACAAGCTCACCTCCAGCTACATCCTTGTCACTTTTGCTTATTAGTCCCCCCAAATAGTGACAGTGGAACCTGCAAGACATCAAACCTGACTCTGTCAGTCCAAAACTGCCGTGACGCAGCGACCAGTGCGAGCATGAAGGTGAACACCAAACAATATTTCAACCTTTTTAATGGACTTGCAGGAAGCAGTTTACACTTGGATATAAAGACAGCCCAACATTGCTGATGCTCAGGAGTCAACACAAAGAAAAACAACAATCTCCATTGACTACATTCCTCCTGATCACACCTGGGCAGATTAAGGTCCCGGGGGGCCAAATGTGGCCCGTTAAGATTTTCAATCTGGCCCGCCTCATATTCCCCCCAATTGTTTTTTACATCTTTAAAATGAAAACTGTAGCTCCAATTATGATGTGCACTCATGTTTTCTGATGACCGTAAGTCTTCAACTGTACTAAGTCTTTCAATGCTTGGAATCTGGGCTTTTTTGCATGATATACTAGTTACTATAATAATATAATTACTTACTGTAGTAACATAATTAGTTACTATAGTAAACTAACTACTTACTGTAGTGATCTAATTAGTTACTATAATAATATAACTACTTACTGTAGTAATATAATTAGTTACTATAGTAATCTAACTACTTAATGTAGTGATCTAATTAGTTACTATAGTAATCTAACTACTTACTGTAGTGATCTAATTAGTTACTATGGTAATCTAACTACTTACTGTAGTGATCTAATTAGTTACTATAGTAATCTAACTACTTACTGTAGTGATCTAATTAGTTACTATAATAATATAACTACTTACTGTAGTAATATAATTAGGTACTATAGTAATCTAACTACTTACTGTAGTGATCTAATTAGTTACTATAGTAGTCTAACTACTTACTGTAGTAAAATAATTAGTTACTATGGTAATCTAACTACTTACTGTGGTAATATAATTAGTTACCATGGTAATATAACTACTTACTGTAGTAATATAATTAGTTACGATGGTAATCTATTTACTGTAGTAATTAATTAGTTACTATAATAATCTAACAACTTACTGTAGTGATCTAATTAGTTACTATAGTAATCTAACTACTTACTGTAGTAAAATAATTAGTTACTATGGTAATTTAACTACTTACTGTAGTAATCTAATTAGTTACTATGGTAATCTAACTACTTACTGTAGTGATCTAATTAGTTACTATAGTAATCTAACTACTTAGTGTAGTGATTTAATTAGTTACTATAGCAATCTAATTACTTACTGTAGTAATCTAATTAGTTACTATAGTAATCTAACTACTTACTGTAGTGATCTAATTAGTTACCATGGTAATATAACTACTTACTGTAGTAATATAATTAGTTACTATGGTAATCTAACTACTTACTGTAGTAATCTATTTAGTTACTATAGTAATCTAACTACTTGCTGTAGTGATCTAATTAGTTACTATAGTAATCTAACTACTTACTGTAGTGATCTAATTAGTTACTATAGTAATCTAACTATTTACTGTAGTGATCTAATTAGTTACTATAGTAATCTAACTACTTACTGTAGTGATTTAATTAGTTACTATAGCAATCTAACTACTTATTATAGTAATCTAATTAGTTACCATGGTAATATAACTACTTACTGTAGTAATATAATTAGGTACTATGGTAATCTAACTACTTACTGTAGTAATCTATTTAGTTACTATAGTAATCTAACTACTTACTGTAGTGATCTAATTAGTTACTATAGTAATCTAACTACTTACTGTAGTGATTTAATTAGTTACTATAGCAATCTAACTACTTACTATAGTAATCTAATTAGTTACCATGGTAATATAACTACTTACTGTAGTAATATAATTAGTTACTATGGTAATCTAACTACTTACTGTAGTAATCTATTTAGTTACTATAGTAATCTAACTACTTGCTGTAGTGATCTAATTAGTTACTATAGTAATCTAACTACTTACTGTAGTGATCTAATTAGTTACTCTGGTAATGTAAGTCACAGCAGGTCAGACGAGGCACCAAGCAGTGTGGGTGGGGAGCGTTTCCACAGAGTGTTTCCAGAGCCTGAAATGTGGGTGTCAGGGACAGACGTGGAAGGAGATTTTTACAAGAAAATACTAAAGCTTAGTGATATATCACAAATATATCAGATTGTAGATGTTTTTTTTACCCTTTGCATTCATATTTCGCTGCGTTTGTTGTATTTTTGTTGGGTTTCGATGGAGAGGGGGTGTGATGTTCCTATCTTGTCAATATTCAGTGTTTTATCGATCATAGTGCATGTTGTAAGTCTCACATGATTGTCATGAACTTTCTGGGTGTCTCAGTAAAAAAACGTTATAAATTCCATTCCGTTTTTTTATTTTATTGTGATGCATTTGTGTTAGTGACTCAGTTGTATTTGACTCGTTTGTGTTTGTGACTTGCTTGTATTTGATCGTTTGTGTTTGACTTGTTTGTGATTTATTTGTATTTGATGTATTTGACTCGTTTGTGTTTGTGACTCATTTGTATTTGACTCGTTTGTGTTTCTGACTTTCTTGTATTTGACTTGTTTGTGTTTGTGACTTGCTTGTATTTGATCGTTTTCTGTTTGACTTGTTTGTGATTTATTTGTATTTGATGTATTTGACTCGTTTGTGTTTGTGACTCATTTGTATTTGACTCGTTTGTGTTTCTGACTTTCTTGTATTTGACTTGTTTGTGTTTGTGACTTGCTTGTATTTGATCGTTTTCTGTTTGACTTGTTTGTGATTTATTTGTATTTGATGTATTTGACTCGTTTGTGTTTGTGACTCATTTGTATTTGACTCGTTTGTGTTTCTGACTTTCTTGTATTTGACTTGTTTGTGTTTGTGACTTGCTTGTATTTGATCGTTTGTGTTTGACTTGTTTGTGATTTATTTGTATTTGACTCGTTTGTGTTTGTGACTCATTTGTATTTGACCCGTTTGTGTTTGTGACTTTCTTGTATTTGACTTGTTTGTGACTTGTATTTGCCTAGTTTGTGTTTGTGACTTACTTAAATCTGACTAGTGTGTGCTGGTGTATTACTTGTATTTAAATCGTTTGACTCATTTGTGACATATTCGTATTTGACTAGTTTGTGACTTATTGTGAAGTATTTGTATTTGACTCCTTTGTGACTTATTTGTATTTGACTCATTTGTATTTGACTTGTTTGTTTGTGACTTACTTGTATTTGACTCATTTGTATTAGACTTGTTTGTGACTTATTGGTCTTTGATGTATTTGACTAATTTGTATTTGACTCGTTTGTTTGTGACTTGTATTAGACTTGTTTGTGACTTATTGTGATGTATTTGTATTTGACTCGTTTGTGTTTGTGACTTACTTGTATTTGATTCATGTGTATTTGACTCGTTTGTGTTTGACTTGTTTTTGACTAATTTTTATTTGACTCGTTTGTTTGTGACTTGTATTTGACTCAATTGTGACTTCTTGTGACTTATTTGTATTTGACTCGTTTGTATTTGACTCGTTTGTTTGCGACTTACTTGTATTTGACTCATTTGTATTAGACTTGTTTGTGACTTATTGTGATGTATTTGTATTTGACTCGTTTGTGTTTGTGACTTACTTGTATTCGACTCGCTTGTGTTTGACTCGTTTGTGACTTATTTGTATTTGATGTATTTGTATTTGACTGGTTTGTGTTTCTGACTTGTATTTGACTCATTTGTGTTTCTGACTTGTATTTGACTCGTTTGTGTTTGACTTGTTTGTGACCTATTTGTATTTGACTCGTTTGTTTGTGACTTACTTATATTTGACTCGTTTGTGACTTATTTATATTTGATGTATTTGGGCCCCCAGACACATTTTTTTCCTCTAAATTTGGCCCCCCGAGTCAAAGTAATCGCCCAGGTCTGCTCTTGGTCGAGGCGGGAGATTTGGGCCCGGTGCTGCTGACACACACACACACACACACACACACACACACACACACACACACACACACACACACACACACACACACACACACACACACACACACACACACACACACACACACACACACACAGATATCTGCCAAAGTGGGGAAGCATCAGCAGCTGTCAGTGAGGACCAAAGACGTTGATGCGTTCAAGGACACTGGTATAGCACAGTTGCTGCCAAACACCGAGCTGCGTGTTTCATTGAGGCGAGGAAAGTGGTGTGTGGGCTGTGTTGTGTCTACTGTGCAGGATTTGTGTCAAACAACAATGGAGGAGGTTATGTCTGGTTATCCACGGTGGATTTTACTTTTCCTTACTCTCCAGTTTATTACTGAAAATGGAAACATCTTTCAATAGTCTTTCCCGCATTAAACGGATGCTGGAAGGGACTAACAAGTCCATCACGGGGATGGTGGTCTCACACTCGGAGTCAGGTTGGCATAATGTTATTCTGTTGTTTTTAAAAGGTAAGAACACCAAACTAAGTAAGTTTAATTGTGACAAATATATACTTAAGTGCAGCAACTAGGGCTCGAGGACTGATACTGTCTTGGTGTTTCATAATCTGCTGGATTAGAATAGTCACCACATTTGACCAGCAAATTAAAATGAATAATTAGGATATATAATATATATATATATTTACATATATTGTTTTGTACAAAGAGCCACACAATAAGGAATATTATAAGTGGTCAATGAGCCCTCGGTCTCATGGTTATTTTTTTAAAGGGGGACTACACTTTCGTCCACAATCATTATGAGAAGTTGTTTTTTTGTTTTTTTCGCTTTCTAGCACATAAAAATCATCTCATTCTTGGAGGCTAGCCACGCAGCTAATGTTAACAACCTCTAAATCACTTTAAAAATGCATTCAAAAAGTGTCAATACTTCATTTACATTCTGTTTTAAATATATATGTTTTTTAGCCTCTTTTAACATATATGTATGTATATGTGTATGTATGTATATATGTATATATATATATATATATATGTATATATATATATATATATATATATATATATATATATTAGGGCTGTGAATCTTTGGGTGTCCCATGATTCGATTCAATATCGATTCTTGGGGTCGCGATTTGATAATATATCGATTTTTTCGATTCGATTCTCGATTCAAATACGATATTTTTCCGATTCAAAAGGATTCTGTATTCATTCAATATATAAGATTTCAGCAGGATCTACCCCAGTCTGCTGACATGCTAGCAGAGTAGTAGATTTTTGTAAAAAGCTTTTATAATTGTAAAGGACAATGTTTTATCAACTGATTGCAATAATGTAAATTTGTTTTAACTATTAAACAAATCAAAAATATGACTTATTTTATCTTTGTGAAAACATTGGACACAGTGTGTTGTCAAGCTTATGAGATGCGATGCAAGTGTAAGCCACTGTGACACTATTGTTCTTTTATTTTTAATTTTTCATTCATGTCTAATGATAATGTCAATGACTGCTATGCTGAAATTATAACTAATATTGATACTGTTGTTGATAATATTCATTTTTGTTTCACTATATGTCGTGTTTGTGTCTCCTCTCAATTGCTCTGTTTATTGCAGTTCTGAGTGTTGCTGGGTCAGGTTTGGTTTTGGAATTGGATTGCATTGTTATGGTATTGCTGTGTATTGTTTTGTTGGATTGATTAAAAAAAAAAAAAAAAATCGATTTTTTTTTAAACATGAGAATCGATTCTGAGTCGCACAACGTGAGAATCGCGATTTGTATCCGAATCGATTTTTCCCCACACCTCTAATATATATATATATACACACATAAGAACACATCTGCGGTCTTACTCTCGAGAATACAGTAGGGGAGGGATTCATATTCGCGTGAGGGGAAGGGGCGGGTACAACGTTTTGCAAGCAGTCTGCTTAAAATGATGGAAAGCGCCACACAAAACACATTTTAAGATATTCAACACCCTACTAAACTCTGTGCGCGGATCAAATTTGTCACGTTTCTTGTGTCAGTTAAACCGCGACGAATGGGGCCATGTTAATCTCCTTTACTGGGGCGGCATAGCTCGTTGTGTCCTTGGGCAAGACACTTTACCCACCTGCTCCCAGTGCCACCCACACTGGTTTAAATGTAACTTAGATATTGGGTGTCACTATGTAAAGCGCTTTGAGTCACTTGAGAAAAGCGCTATATAAATATAATTCACTTCACTTCACTTTACTGCAGTTTTGTTTAAATTTGCGTGGGGGGTTAACCACTGTTTTTACTCCAATGGAAACAAAGAAATATTGATGAATTTTCGGGGCGGGGCCACCTTTTATCTAATAATAATGAAATGATGTAGAAAGTTAACGCAATTGGAGGAGGATAACAACTTCAGAATAAAGACAACCCGTGTCCCCATATTGACATAAGTACACACACACACACACACACACACACACACACACCGGACCCAAATCTCCGATATAAAGAATGCCCGCTCCCGAATGGCAGCAGTGGTTCTGCTCGTGGTTTTCCAGGAGGTGAGATGTAAGGCATTGTGAGCGCATGCTAAGAGTTCAAAGTTCATCTGTCCTCTGTGCGTTTGCTCCCTCAAAAGTCCTCCATTGAGTATGCACTTCCAGAGGAGGAGCAGAAACCGAGTGAGATCCCAGCTGAGACGGGACAGAATCAAGAAGGTGGATACATAAAGCTGATCATCTCATTCCCACAGTGAAATGTTGGCGCAGCAGATATTTGGACATTCCTGCCTCCAGAACGCTGATTGTGTTCCGTGGATATGGTTATGCATCGCAGGAGGAAAATACTTAAGTGAGAGGCTTGAAATCGACAGAAGTATACAGACGCAAAAAAGAAAAAAAAAAGAAAAAAAAAAGGTAGTTCAAAACTATCTCACCCCTGCCATCTCTGAGGAAGCACGCTCGGGGAAGTCAAAGGGACTCGGGTTTTCTCCAACACCGCCGAGAGAAAGCAGGCCAGCCTGTGCATCCAACCTTGGCTCTCAGTAACAAAATAAATAATGATATTATATATATATCTATATATATATAGATATATATATATATATATATATATATATATATATATATATATATACACACACATGAAATATATATTACGTAATAGACACATGTGAAATATACACACACACACACACACATATATATATATATATATATATATATATATATACACACATACATACACATATACATATATACACATATAATATATATGTATATTATATGCATAAATATATACATATATACACACTATATGTACATATACACACTATATATATATATATTAGGGCTGCGAATCTTTGGGTGTCCCACGATTCGATTCAATATCGATTCTTGGGGTCGCCAATCCATTATATATCGATTTTTTCGATTCAACACAATTCTCGATTCAAAAACGATATTTTTCCGATTCAAAAGGATTCTGTATTCATTCAATACATAGGATTTCAGCAGGATCTACCCCAGTCTGCTGACATGCTAGCAGAGTAGTAAATAAAAAATAAAAAAAGCTTTTATAATTGTAAAGGACAATGTTTTATCAACTGATTGCAATAATGTAAATTTGTTTTAACTATTAAACGAACCAAAAATATGACTTATTTTATCTTTGTGAAAACATTGGACACAGTGTGTTGTCAAGCTTATGAGATGTGATGCAAGTGTAAGCCACTGTGACACTATTGTTCTTTTTTTATTATTTTTATAAATGTCTAATGATAATGTCAATGAGGGATTTTTAATCACTGCTATGCTGAAATTATAATTAATATTGATACTGTTGTTGATAATATTAATTTTTGTTTCACTACTATTGGTTTGTTCTGTGTCGTGTTTGTGTCTTCTTTTAATTGCTCTGTTTATTGCAGTTCTGAGTGTTGCTGGGTCAGGTTTGGTTTTGGAATTGGATTGCATTGTTATGGTATTGCTGTGTAGTGGTTTGTTGGATTGATTAAAAAAATAAAATAAAAATAAATCGATTTAAAAAAAAAAATTAGAAATCAATTCTGAATGGCACAACGTTTGTTGGATTGATAAAAAAAAAAAAATCGATTAAAAAAAAAAAGAGAATCGATTCTGAATCACACAACATATTCGAATACATTTTTCCCCACACCCCTAATATATATATATATATATATATATATACATACACACACACACACACACACGTATGTACACACATGAATTATACAGTATATTACGTAATATACACATGTGAAATATATACACATATATATAGACATACACATATATACACATTAGAAATATATATATACACACACATTAAATATATTTCATATAATTGTAAGTATATATATTTAATACATGTATGTGTATATACATACATATAGGATATACATACACATATGGTATACATATGCATATGTATATACACACGTATGAATATATACAAGTATGTATATATACATGTATATATATATATATATATATACATATATATATATATATATATATATATATATATATATATATATATGTGTATGTATATTGAGTTGACAATCAAAAAATGATTAATTTCTGGTGCACAAGAAGATCTGCAGCAGTGGGAGGTTGATAAAGGTTTTGACATTCAGTCCAGTGGCGATGCGAACATTACCGACACGCACGCACGCACGCACGCACGCACACACGCACACACGCACACACGCACACACGCACACACACACGTGCTCACACGCACACACGCAAGAGATCCAGTGTCCGAATGAAAGCTATCAAGGTCCACCTGACAGGGATGACGAGCGTGAATAAATCCCTCTGGAACATTTCCGCAAAAACCATCGCCTCTTCTGGTTTTCAGTCTGATTGTAGAATGAGATAAATAAAAGTACTACAACACGGATTGAACTGCATTATTGCCTACACATAAATAAATCATCCTTTTGTCGGTCGGCCAAACACGTGGACATGTTGAAAAGCAGGCAGCGGCTCCATGGCTGACCTCTGCTCCTGACCAAATGGACGGAAGGGAAAGAACCCGAGACAGGGCGCTGGTCAGAAGGTAAAAATCTAAATCTGCCATTGACACTGAGGGACGTGAATACATTCAGGCAGTCAAGAAAAGGAGAGGAGCGCCACTTCTCTGGCCTCGGAGGTACGTTTGGCACTGCTAATACTCTGCTAATACCCGTCCCTGCACCCTGTCAGAAGTCATTCGTGTCCAACTCAAGTGGTAACCGCTCAAATGCAGGCGATCAGACAGGAAGTGGGCGGATCCAGTCGCCCCCACCCCCTTGTGGCCGACTGCGTGCATCGGTCGGCGTCTTTGGTTCAGAAGGCACGTGTGCAAGTCACCACTTAACCGACTTCTCGTGTTTGAAGTCCCGTCCTCGGATATGAAAAGCCCGCCGGGCTTTCTTTCTCGCCCTTTCCCGGCTTCCTGCGCGGTAAGTCCATCGGGGAAGAGAAAAGTGTACTCAGATACCATTGGTGAGGTCTGTGATGACGTTGGCCTTCACTAACTTGCGCAGGAACTCCTTCTCCTTGGATATGTTGTGGGTCCACGACTGCGAGAAGCAGAGGAAACAAAGAGTTGGTGTTAAAACATGGATGCACAACATCGGTTCAATGGCGATGCATCTCACTATTCTTACACCTTTCTCTACATCAGGGGTGTCAAACTCAAATACAGAGTGGGCCAAAATTTTAAACGGAACAAAGGTTGAGCAAATGAACATTTAATAGGGACCCAAACAAGTTTTGTATTGAATATTAAAAGAGCAATGCTTGTATAACTTTATAGTTACATGCAAAATCGATTTTCAAATATTGTAGCATCCCGGAAGAGTTATTGTTGCAAGGGGTTCTGGGTATTTGTTCTGTTGTGTTTATGTTGGGTTACGGTGCGGATGTTCTCCCTTAATGTGGTTGTCATTCTTGTTTGGTGTGGGTTCTGTCGTGGAAATTTCTTAAAGACAATCCATTAGTGAGAAATAGCTTTAAAATGATTTATTAAAGCAGGGGTCGGGAACTTTTTTGGCTGAGAGAGCAATACGAGCCAAATATTTTAGAAAGTATTTCTGTGAGAGCCATAAAATATTTTTTTTAAAGACTGAATACAACTAAATGCGTGCATTTCTTAGAAAGACCAACATTTTTAGGGTATAATAAGTCTCTTATTCTTTTTAATAACATTGTTATTCTGAGGCTAACCAACAAAAAAAATAAACTACTTCTTACCATTAATGCGACTTCTTGAGCAGGTGCGGTAGAAACCGGATGGATGGATGAAAATGCATGAGAAAATGTTATGTTTTGAAAGTAATTTTTATCATTGTGATTACCGGCGGAATTAATTATTACTTATTGTGTTAAGCAATGTCAGTTAGGATTTATCTGAGAGCCAGGTGCAGTCATCAGAAGAGTGAAGTGAAGTGAATTATATTTATATAGCGCTTTTCTCGAGTGACTCAAAGCGCTTTACATAGTGACACCCAATATCTAAGTTACATTTAAACCAGTGTGGGTGGCACTGGGAGCAGGTGGGTAAAGTGTCTTGCCCAAGGACACAACGGCAGTAACTATGATGGCACAAGCGGGAATCGAACCTGCAACCCTCAAGTTGCTGGCACGGCCACTCTACCAACCGAGCTATGCCACATCTGGCTCTAGAGCCATAGGTTCCCTACCCCTGTATTAAAGTAACAAACAAATGATAACAAGCTTTGCAAAGCGAGACCAAACCAGAACGACACATCCCTTCGTTCCAGCTTGTTCTAACTCCTTTAGAATTTGACATGACAATTATACATTCTCAGAAGTCCCACCCTCCATGCTCATTTACATACAGTACACCAGTGGAATGAATACCCAAAGTCCTGTGAAGGGGAAAGGGTGTCATTTGCCCGGGAAAGGGGAACAATTTAGCTCTGTTGGGGGTCAGGAAGAGGAAAAACACATGCCCACGTCAACTATAGTCCACATGTCACATCAAAGACACAGGAGAAAGAGCCTTTGAGGCCTCTTGCAGAGCGTCACATTCCTAAACCTAATAAACAACTTTTGGTACCCAGTTCAAACAACATCATCTATTTAAACAAGTATAAGTCATTTTGCTGTCACAGTTCACAGTGTGGCGCATATTTGTAACAGTGTTAAAGTTGTTTATACGGCCACCCTCAGTGTGACCTGTATGGCGGTTGACCAAGTATGCCTTGCATTCACTTGTGTGTAAAGTCCGCATATAGTATGTGACTGGGCCGACACAATGTTTGTATGGAGAAAAAGCGGACGGGACGACAGGTTGTAGAGGACGTTGAATGCAGTGCCTTTAAGGCACGTCCCCGATGATGTTGTTTAGGTGGAAATCGAGAGAAATTCGGGAGAATGGTTGCCTCGGGTGATTTTCGGCAAGGGCACTGAAATTCGGGAGTCTCCCGGGAAAATCGTGAGGGTTGGTAAGTATGAGTATTAGCGCTGAATGTGGTGTTATAATACCGGCGGGGCAGCTCTAATGTTAATTTGATATTGCCTCAAGGGCCAAATTAAATTACACGGTGAGCCAAATTTGGCCCGCGGGCCAGAGTTTGACACCCATGCTCTACATGCTTATTCATATTTTCCCACCCAGACCGTGGAAACACCTAACCCGCGTACAGGAGACACAAATGCCTAAATCTCTCCCGTCCAAAAGCAGAACTCACTTCTAGAGATACCCTTGAGATACTAGGTTTTCCTGTTGTATTTACGCGGTTATGTGGTAGTTGCTAGGTCCTGCCACGAGCGTAACAGCTTACTTACGGAAAAAATTACAATATCAAATACACTAATGTAAAGCAAATCACTTAACAACTCCATCCATCCATCCATCATCTTCCGCTTATCCGAGGTCGGGTCGCGGGGGCAGCAGCCTAAGCAGGGAAGCCCAGACTTCCCTATCCCCAGCCACTTCGTCTAGCTCTTCCCGGGGGATCCCGAGGCGTTCCCAGGCCAACCGGTTGACATTTGGTCGGGATACGTGTTCGCTTGACCGCTCTGTTCCATAATAAAGCTTCAACTTCGGGAATTTTAAACAAGGAAACACCGTGTGTTTGTGTGGCTAAAGGCTAAAAGCTTCCCACCTCCATCTTTCTATACTTTGACTTCTTTCATTATTAATTGAACAATTTGCAAAAGATTCAGCAACACAGATGTCCAGAATACTGTGTAATTATGCGGTTAATTTATGTTATAAGACACATTTACTCGGGATAATTCTGGAAAATCCCTTATCTTTCTATTGTGTTGCTAGTGTTTTGGTGAGATTAAGTAGTACCTGAAAGTCGGAGGGGTATGTTGACGCCAGAGTCTCTGAGGGAAGTCACACCGCTGATGTCTCCGGTAAAAGGCGACTTATTACCATAATTTTCTCACCGAAAACTGCCGGTTGACATTTGGTCGGGATACGTGTTCGCTTGACCGCTCTGTTCCATAATAAAGCTTCAACTTCAGGAATTTTAAACAAGGAAACACCGTGTGTTTGTGTGGCTAAAGGCTAAAAGCTTCCCACCTCCATCTTTCTACTTTGACTTCTTTCATTATTAATTGAACAAATTGCAAAAGATTCAGCAACACAGATGTCCAGAATACTGTGTAATTATGCGATTAATTTATGTTATTAGACACATTTACTAGGGATAATTCTGGAAAATCCCTTATCTTTCTATTGTGTTGCTAGTGTTTTGGTGAAGTCACACCCCTGATGTCTCCGTTAAAAGGCGACTTATTACCATAATTTTCTTACCGAAAACTGCTGGTTGACATATGGTCGGGATACGTGTTCGCTTGACCGCTCTGTTCCATAATAAAGCTTCCACTTCGGGAATTTTAAACAAGGAAACACTGTGTGTTTGTGTGGCTAAAGGCTAAAAGCTTCCCACCTCCATCTTTCTATACTTTGACTTCTTTCATTATTAATTGAACAAATTGCAAAAGATTCAGCAACACAGATGTCCAGAATACTGTGTAATTATGCGATTAAATTATGTTATTAGACACATTTACTAGGGATAATTCTGGAAAATTATCTTTCTATTGTGTTGCTAGTGTTTTGGTGAGATTAAGTAGTACCTGAAAGTCGGAGGGGTTTGGCCACGGGTATGTTGACGCCAGAGTCTCTGAGGGAAGTCACACCGCTGATGTCTCCGGTAAAAGGCGACTTATTACCATAATTTTCTCACCGAAAACTGCCGGTTGACATTTGGTCGGGATACGTGTTCGCTTGACCGCTCTGTTCCATAATAAAGCTTCAACTTCAGGAATTTTAAACAAGGAAACACCGTGTGTTTGTGTGGCTAAAGGCTAAAAGCTTCCCACCTCCATCTTTCTACTTTGACTTCTTTCATTATTAATTGAACAAATTGCAAAAGATTCAGCAACACAGATGTCCAGAATACTGTGTAATTATGTGATTAAATTATGTTTTTAGACACATTTACTAGGGATAATTCTGGAAAATCCCTTATCTTTCTATTGTGTTGCTTGTGTTTTGGTGAGATTAAATAGTACCTGAAAGTCGGAGGGGTTTGGCCCCGGGTATGTTGACGCCAGAGTCTCTGAGGGAAGTCACACCGCTGATGTCTCCGATAATAGCCGACTTATTACCACAATTTTCTCACCGAAAACTGCCGGTTGACATTTGGTCGGAATACGTGTTCGCTTGACCGCTCTGTTCCATAATAAAGCTTCCACTTCGGGAATTTTAAACAAGGAAACACCGTGTGTTTGTGTGGCTAAAGGCTAAAAGCTTCCCACCTCCATCTTTCTACTTTGACTTCTTTCATTATTAATTGAACAAATTGCAAAAAGATTCAGCAACACAGATGTCCAGAATACTGTGTAATTATGCGATTAAAGCAGACTACTTATAGCTAGGATCGGGCTGGAAAACAATGCCCGCTACAACACGATATGTCAAACGCACGCGTCATCATATGAGTCATCATACCGCGACGTTTTCAACAGGATACCTCGCGGGAAATTTAAAATTGCAATTTAGTAAATTAAAAAGGCCGTATTGGCATGTGTTGCAATGTTAATTTTTCATCATTGATATATAAACTATCAGACTTCGTGGTTGGTAGTAGTGGGTTTAAATAAGTCTTTAACAATATTAACTAATATTAATGATCTGCCTGTATCCATCCATCCATTTCCTACAGCTTATTCCCTTTCAGGGTCGCGGGGGGCGCTGGCACCTATCTCAGCTACAATCGGGCGGAAGGCAGGGTACACCCTGGACAAGTCCCCACCTCATCGCAGGGCCAACACAGATAGACAGACAACATTCACACTCACATTCACACACTAGGGCCAATTTAGTGTTGCCAATCAACCTATCCCCAGGTGCATGTCTTTGGAAGTGGGAGGAAGCCGGAATACCCGGAGGGAACCCACGCATTCACGGGGAGAACATGCAAACTCCACACAGAAAGATCCCGAGCCTGGATTTGAACCCAGGACTGCAGGAACTTCGTATTGTGAGGCAGACGCACTAACCCCTCTGCCACCGTGAAGCCCATTTGCCTGTATAATTGCTGCAATTATGCTGCCTTTTAGTGGTCAGTGGGAGTAATTAAGCTTGATGACCATAAGTCCATTTAGAACACGGCACTGCATTTAGATGTATGACCCAATCCAAACTATTGTTCCCACTCATGGTACAAATAAACTAACAAAAAAGGTCAACACACATTGTCACACACAACACAACCCGCTCACTGGACTTTGTGCATATTACAAAGAAATGTCCAAACACAACACACAATCCAAAATGACACCTGTTTAAATCCTCTGCAAAGCATGATGCAAAACACTCTCCACACTATTTCTGATTGGTTACACAACTTTAAGGTCGTCACAAGTAAACAAGGTATACATACATACATACATACACACTCATATATACAGGGCTCAAATTTAATCGTGGCAACTGCCTCGACCGCCCTTGTCCTTTTTTGGGGGGAGAATTGTCACGTAATTAATTGTTTCCTCGAATAGATTGATAAAAACACAATGACATGACTTTCTCCTTTCATTCACAGCATATATGTATGTGTATATATATATATATATATATATATATCCATCCATTTTCTACCGCTTATTCCCTTTTGGGGTCGCGGGGGGCGCTGGCGCCTATCTCAGCTACAATCGGGCGGAAGGCGGGGTACACCCTGGACAAGTCGCCACCTAATCGCAGGGCCAACACAGATAGACAGACAACATTCACACTCACACACTAGGGCCAATTTAGTGTTTTATATAAATAAATACACACACACACACACACACACACACACACACACACGCACACACAGTACATATACACATATATATATATATAAATATATATATACACACACATATACAGTATACATACACACATATACATATATACACAAACACGCATATATATATATATATACATATATATATACATATACACATATTTATGCACATATATACATTCAGTATACACACACACACCCACACACACACATACATACATATATATATACTGTATAAATATACATACATACATATGTATATAGTAGGGTTGTAACGGTACATGTATTTGTATTGAACCGTTTCAGTTCGGTTCGGAGGTGTACCGAACGAGTTTCCACACGGACATATTAGGTAGCGCACCGCACGTTCTGTAAACAATGCAAAGCAAGGCACAACCCACGGCAGGCTAGCAGCAACCGGGCTAGGACAACATGTAAAAGCCAGAGCTAGAAGACCCTCCTGCCTCGTTAACATCTCCCCTTTGGGAACGGTTCGGCTTCGCGATGCAATACAACAATGGAGGACGAGGGTTTGCCGACATTGTTCAGCAGCAGTAGGGTATGCTTCTGCCAACACGTCAAACATGCTAACCCCTTTGAAGCGGCACCACTCCCAAGTCAAGCTTGCTTTAAGGAAGAGAAAGAGGAGCGTGGTGCAAACACCGCATTCAGGCAGCCTCTCCTCGGCCAGCCAGGCATGGCTAAAGCACTAATACGTGTTTTTATAGCAGCACATTTTTAGACCATTCATCCATTTTCTACCGCTTGTCCCGTTCAGGGTCGTGGGGTATATCTGTATTGCATTAAAACTAGATTTTGACCCACTTCTATGGTGGAAGAAGAATAAGCCCATATATCCTCTAACTACCAAGTTAGCCAGGCTGAGCGGGAGGGGAGTTAATCTGAGGCTGAGTTGACTTGAAACTGTTTAATGTTGCACTTTTTATATGTAGAAGACACGTTTTGTTATTTTATTTCTTCTAAACAACAACTGGGGGCAGTTTAAAGTTGAATAACGTGGACCTCGACTTAAATCATTTGAAAAACTTATTGGGGTGTGACCATTTAGTGGTCAATTGTACGGAATATGTACTGTACTGTGCAATCCACTACCAAAAGTCTCAATCAATCAATCAAAAAAGGCACTTTATATGTAGAAAGGTTTTGTTAAGAAACCATTCTGAGCCTTATCTTATTTAAGTTTTTATTTTATATATGTTGACCACATTAACCCTGGCAATGGACCCTGTGTGTATATGTATGTTATGCCATTGTTTACAAATTTGGTAAATAAATAATTCAAAAAAAATCTATATTTTGTTGTTTTCTTACTGTACCGAAAATGTACCAAACTGTGACCTCTAAACCGAGGTACGTACCAAACCGAAATTTTTGTGTACCGTTACACCCCTAATATATACATACATACATACATATATATACATATATATATATATATATATACATATATATATATATATATATATATATATACATATATATACATATATATATATATATATATATATATATATATATACATATATATATATACATATATATATATATATATATATATATATATACATATATATACATATATATATATATATACATATATATATATATATATATATATATATATATATATATATATACATATATATATATATATATATATATATATATACGTACATACATATACACATACATACATATACACATATACATACATATACACATATACATACATACATATACACACACATACATGTATATACACATATACATGCATATATACATACAAATACATATATACACACATACATATACACATACATATATATATATATAATGTATACATACACATACATATATAATATGTATGTATATGTAACATAATTGAAGGAACTCTGATCTAAAGCTACTGATCACAATTGATGTTTAGCCTAGCAAAGAATGCTGTGCAAATGAAAATGTTAATTAACCCCCTTTGTGAAGAAAGTAATTAATCCTCTAAAATGTCATCCAGTTTTGTATAGTTTGTCAAGTGACGAGTAGTCTTTGAAACACGATCACCTGAGAGAAAACAGACTCTTTCCTTATCTTTATTGATCGACTTTATCATCTGAGCTCAGAGGACCAAAAGACTGGCGCGCACAACGAATGGCCGCCGACGACAGCGCTGATGAAGATGATAATAAACGCCAGCGTCTCACTGGCAGTTTAGAGGGAGGTTGCCATCAAACGGCGTTCATGGTTTACACCCATCAGCACTACGCCGACATGGCTGCTGTGGCAGAGTAAACAGTGTGAGAAAAGAAGATAAAGGGTGATTTAGCACGGTGCTAACGTGGTCCTACGTCGAGGGAGAACGACCCAGGCCCTTTTATTTGGCAGACTCATTTTTCAACCATTTCCAAACACTGGCCAGAGAAATGATGCTCAGAGCTGCTGACAAAGAAAAGAATCGCCATATGCGGCTTTATGGGATTCCGGTCAGTAATAAAGACCAACATAGATCATTTAGAACAGGACATAATGAAAGTAAACAAATCTGCAGTGTAGTTCATTATCAGTATGAACACCTGTACTTAGGGATGTACGGACCAGTTTTGTCTCCCAGTCTTAATTGTCAACCCTCCCGAATTTCCGTGCCCCTCCCGAATATCTCCCCAATTTCTCCCGATTTCCACCCAGACAACAATATTGGGGGCGTGCCTTAAAGGCACTGCCTTTGCCTGCCGGCTCAGTCACATAATATCGACGGCTTTTCCCACACACACAAGTGAATGCAAAGCATACTTGGTCAACAGCCATACAGGTCACAGTGAGGGTGGCCGTAATAACAACTTTAACACTGTTACAAATATGCACCACACTGTGATCCAACACCAAACAAGAATGACAAACACATTTTGCACCGTAACACAACAGAACAAACACCCAGAACCCCTTGCAGCACTAACTAATCCGGGACGCTACAATATACCCTCCGCCCACTTCAACCTCCTCCTGCTCTCTCAGGAAGAGCATGTCCCAAATTCCAAGCTGCTGTTTTGAGGCATGTTAAAAAAAACAAAAACGTATTTTTTAGATTATAAATCGCAGGGGGTGCGAATTATACTCCGGAGCGATTTATGTGTGAAATTATCAACACATTACCGTAAAATATTAAATAATATTATTTAGCTCATTCGCGGAAGAGACGAAGAAAATGTTAGCAATCGTCACACACACGTCAACCAATAAGAATTTGGCGGGGGAGGGTCATGGCAGAAGTGCATTGTGGGTCATTTGATGCTAACTGCTATATGTTACTGCCGTAGCTATTAAAATGAATCATTTCAACGTTGGCGGTAATTTATAAAAACTGAGAAGGGCTGAACAAAAATGGGACCGAAAAGGAAATCATGTACTGCAGATTACAAGCTGGATGTAGTGAAATATGCAGCAGAAAACGACAAGAGGAAGCGGCGCATACCTT